>NW_026000229.1:44212977-44220273 GCF_001458135.2 Marmota marmota marmota | reverse complement strand
TTCCCCCCCCCCCCCCCCAAATAGTGTTTGCATTGTCATAGGCTATTGTATTATATATTCTTGTGTAAAAAAAAACCTCAAACCTTAGCAGGTTAAAGCTAAGTATCTGTTGTCTCAGTTTCCCTAGGTCAGGAATTTGGGAGTGACTAAGCTGGGTGGTCCTGGTCTGGGCCCTTGGGGTTGCCGTCACAGGGTTGGCCAGGATTACTTCTGTGGGCTAGTCTGGGACTGGAGTATCAGCTTCCAAGCTCACACACAAGGCTGTTGGCAGGAGGCCTCAGTTGCTTGCTGGATGTTGGGTGCAGGCCTCAATTCCTTACCATATTGGGCTCTTCCTAGGGCTTCTGGAATGTCATCATTGACATGGAAGCTGGCTTCCCACAGAGTAAATGATCCAAGAAGAGTAAGGCATATGTGGTAGTGCTTTTAGCAACTTGGTAATCTATCACCATTTTGCTACATTCTATTCATTAGAAGTGATTCACTAAGTCCAGCTCACATTAAAGGCAGAAGAATTAGGCTTCGTTTTTTGGAGGGAGAATCAAATAATTTACCTATTTTAAAATCATTATATCAATTTAAATTATGATTAAAGGAAATATTTATGAATCAACTTAGAAATGTTGTGATTAGAACATCAGAATGGAAAGCCTAAAACACCTGGCTCCTCATTCTAGCATTTTAGCTAGAATGCACACTGCATGATCTCATTGGCCCTGTTAAGATACTCATAGCCTCTCTAGTTTCAGAGAGTTCGTTAGTCTAATCCATAGGAAGACATTAGTTCCATCATGTCCAGAAGCATGGAGGGTCTGAGCTTGCTGTCCAAGTGCTTGAAATTACTTTGGGCCCATCCCTTACATATGAGCACACCTAATGTGTCACCAGCCCTGCAGCACCCACCTTAAACCACAGCTGCAATCCTGTCCCAGAGCCTGTCTTGTTAACATCCTCTTTTACCACCTAACCTTCTGCACTGCAGGCAAAATTCAAGATTGCAATCATATATCAAGAGAAGTTTCATTAACCTAAAGTTAAACAGCTCACCAGTTTACTTTTTATAGTTCAATACTTCAGGAAGACTCTAAAAGTTTTGTAAAGAAGTTTGCCTTCAGATATCATCTAATACACAACATCAAAAAGAATTAGTTTTCATTAAACTAGAATCCATATGAGAAAAATTAGGAGATGTTAACAGGGTAAAATAATCACAATAATATTATGGTAGAAAGAATAAACATATCTTGCAAGAGAAAAGCCAAGGAAATGTTGAACGATACTGTGCAGTTTGTGAAGATGCTACGTTATGCCCTTGTTGTTGTGCAGTTTGTAAAATGCTTTTATGACCTTGCTTTGCTGTTGACTGAACCCAGCATTTTTACCTGATATGGTTTATTGATAGGAGGGACACTTCCATAAAAGAACCAGGAGAATCAACATATTTAAAAATATATACTCTTAAGTCAAAGATGCAAGTAATGGTTCACCACTTTCAAATGTTTCTGGCTCCCAATACTTACAAGGTCGCATACCCATCCATCCTCCTGGTTGTCATTTTTCATTAAAAGAATAATGAAGCTAAAACTGAATTTTTTTTGGAGTGAAAAATGGAGGCAAAAACAACCCTATTAATCAAGCTTATTCAAGTGCTGTGATTCTTTTAGTCACCTGGTGGAAATGCTGGTGGGCCAGCCAAAGTTTTTGCCAGTATGATGGACTTAACTCAACTCTCCCCCAGGGATCAGCACTGTAGAGTGTGATGGAGATATGGAACCACATCGTGCAACAGAAGCTGAAAAATCGGACAAGGGGTTGGTTCTATGTTGAGTTTGCTATGGAAATTCACTTGCCCAATTAGCCTTATTTTAACTGTGTTTCATGTCTTCAGAGCTAAGCTAATTAGGCTGGCTCCTACAACCAACCAGGAAGCCATCCCTTGATTATGTGGATTTGGACATCTGTGGGGGATGCAGAGCGTACCCTGCAAGAGAAACAAACTGAAGTCCAACTATTGTTGCTAATTAGAGAGGGAAACAAGGAAAAAATTTTCCAAAAGCTTTACAAGGTAGGAAGGACAGCATGTTCCAAGAGAAAGAACATTCTCCTCCTAATTACCTGTAGCTCAGCAAGCTTTATGCTAACCAAATCAACTCTGGAAAAGCTGAATATTGACCTTGAGGGCATTTTTCAAGGGAGAGAGGGATTTGAGGTAAACTAGTTTTGCCCAAGGGCTTACGATAATGTTTTTGCTTGAGCTCCAAAATAAATAATGAACTTAATAACAGCATGAATGTTCACAGTCTTTCTTCAAAGGTTCTCAATGCTGTGTTCATATTACCATCTTTTCCCCTGACATTCCCGAGCAGGTGGATGGAAATGGAAATGATTTTCCCATTTTACATTGTTAAAACCGTCATACTCACCACAGGGACAAAAAATAGAAATGCAATGATTCTATCTTCAGCTCATCATCATTTCTTACTCTGCCTTCTAACTACAGTTTCTGTTTCAAAGTTCCATTTCCTGGAATGTTCTCCTTCCTATTCCCTTGGCTTAAACTCTGCACCTAGGTAAATTCATTTTGTCCCTCAGGAACAGCTTGAGCGTGGGATCCCCATGGTCTCAAATACCCTGGACTCATTCTTTGTGTCTGCTTTTCTCACTAGACTGTGTATTTCATAAGAACAGGCTAATAATCTGAATCATTTAGTCCTGTGTGCTTAAGGTTCTTGCTAACATCTGGCATGTAATAGGCATTTGAAATATATTTCTTAAATAAATGAATAGACTTTATTGAGACTCAAGACAGAGGCTTAGAATGACTGGGAGGAAACCGAGGGTGACAAGCCATCACTGCATTACCAGACAATTGTCAGCCTCTATTTCTGAGTGCCTGGATTATCCATTTCCTCAGATTGGGGAATCCCTTTGCTTGGGACTAACTCCAATCAAGTCCTAGTGTAGTAGAAGATAACACTACCACAGGGGGGTGGGGTGGGTAGCATGAACCAGTCTAGAGTTACTCTCATTCACTGGGAGATTCATAAGGCAGGATGGTGGTCAGACCAAAAACCTGTTTTCTGGTAAAAGGCAAACTTTGATATGGTGCCAGGAGACTTGTACGAACCATCATTACAAGCTTAGAGCCTTCCAGTCTGAGAAGAGAGGTCCATAAACTGTTGAGTCCATAAACTACTATTATAGCATAGAGAGCAAACCAGAACTTTTTGCCCATTTGCACATTCATTCAACCATCTGTTGAGCGCACTATACTCTAGTCACTGGTCTAGGAACGGGGGAAAAGTAATGAACAAGACATGAAGGATCTCAGAATGAGATAAATAGAACAGAATCATGATCAGACCTCAGAACTGTCTTAGTGCCTCTCTACTCTCTTGCAGATATATAAGAAATAAGTGCTTATTATTTCACGCCAGTGAGATCATGAAATTTTTCTTATGTAACTGAGACAGACTGGAATAGGGGTGAGAGTAGAAGCAGGGAATTCAGTTCCTATGCAAGTGTGGTGGTTCAGGTGGAAGATAACAACAGCCTGGAGTAGGATATGGCCAGGGGAGATGGAGAAAAGCAGATTGACCTCAGAAATCTTTTCGATAACCAATCAAGAGAATTTGCTGATGAACTGTATATGAGGATAAGACACAATGCTGAATAAGGAATGCTATCTGACAACTGGCTGGAGTAGCTATAAACTTGTCAGTCCTAGTTAAGGAAATGAGGAATCTTGGGGGAAGAACAGGTTTGGAGTGATAGTTACAGATTTATCATTAAGATGTACAACATGTGAGATGCCCATGAATGGAAACATCAAGCAGGCAACAGGATACACACGTCTGGGGCTCAGTGAAGAGGACAAAGCTGGGAATGCACATTTGGGGATCCTCGGCATATGTGTATAACTCAAAGCCACAGGACTAAATGAAATACGGGGTGGACTGGTACAGGAGGAGCCTAGGAATTCTGAGAATGGGAATTTAATCACAGACCCAGGCTAAAATTTTCCCCACTGTCTAAACTTTGAATCACATGGCATTTAAAAAAAATGTGTAATAAAACTTGAATGAGATGAAAACCTGGAGTCAGAATTGATGTGTGCTTGCTCTGATAGACTAGAGCTCACCTGATAAATATGTGAATTTTCTCCGAGTTGAGGAAGATCAACTTGTGATGAGCACCAGGCTCACAATAATACCATTTTGTGCGAATAATGTTGATAAAGCAGGTTTCCTTTTTTTTTTTCCCATTTCAGCTTCAGCTTAAATACTTAATTCTTTCTTAGGTATCAGGTTTCATGCTATTGTTATCAGTGACATGATGGATGAAGTCCAGATATTCATGGATTCTGGACACTTGGGTCTACTGTCAAGACACTTGGTTAGTAGCACCACTGAGCCCCCCAGGAACTTTGGAGACATACTGAGCATACACTCAGTGTGAAAGAAACAGAATCAGACATCCTTTCATCCAGATCAGATTTTCTGATTTAGGTGCTCTGGACACTGGTCCATAAGGTCCCATTAGCTTCTTCATTTGAGGAATTTATTTTCTATTATGTATATTATTTTACTATCTATTTAATTCTATTTTTTTTGGTGGTGGTACTGGGGATTAAACTCAGGGATGCTCTATCATTGAGCTATACCCCCAGCCCTTTTTTATCTTTTATTTTGGGAGAGGGTCTTGCTAAGTTGTCCAGGCTGACCTTGAACTTGTGATCCTTCCTCAACCTTCCAAGCCACTTGATAATATCAATAATATAGTATTCTACCTTCTCTTGCCACATTGGCCTACATGTACAACATGTGAGATGCCCATGAATGGAAACATCAAGCAGGCAACAGGATACACAACATCATCACAGTGTTGTACTCATAGTGTCTCCTGAGTACAACACTGTGATGATGTTCACATACAGCTTGAACACTTTAAAATTCTTTACTTTGGCTAATTTTTCAGAATTTGCTGAATTTTTCTGACTGTATTGTAAATTTGAGGAAAAAAATGTTTTACAAATTTCAGTCCTATCCAACATCAGTCTTTAGTATCAACCACAAGTTAATATCTATTTCTGACCCTAAAAATACAAATATGTGGACAGAAATGAAATAGATGATCTTATCTATACTTTACATGACTTCAAAGTTAAGATGGCACTTTGAACTCTTGACCCTAATTGGATGCCTGTCTCCTATCTCAAGCACCCCTCACTATGATCTCCCTATACTCTGTTAAAATGTTTGCCCATTTCTTTAAGATGTTATTCAACACCCACTTTCTTCCCTATGCATTCCAATACCAACTTTACCAGATTCGAATAAACTGCATTTTCTTGGCATGCCAACAGTCACATGTGTCACTATATAGGTAGGTGTGGTTAGGAGTTTTTAGTGTATTCCAGGCTTGCTTCTGATAATTCTTCTTGTATCTGCCCGGTTTCCTGCTTCAGGGCAGCACTTCTAGGGCCTGAGCCATCACTTCTCATAGTCTCTCATGTAACTCTTTGCATGTCACTGACAGATGCCCAAGTTATGGCCACTGGTGATAAATCTGCCTGGGTATGCAGATTCAAAGCTGCAAAACAGTACGTTCCTCACATGTGAATTTATGGTCTGGGGGAGATATCACTAAAACACGCCAAGGTCTCTAAGAAAGCACAGAATAACTTCCCCTTTGTGCAGACTAGGAGGAAACCTGTCCCTTGTGAGAAGCTACATTAGAAAAGGAATTGTCACAGACACCCAGACACATCTGTGTGTAGCCTGGCTACACAGTTTGCCATTGCCAGGTAACTAGGAGCTTCTTGGGTTCATTACCCCCAGAGTTAAATGCAGCCCAAGGCTTCTCAGTGGGTTCATAAAAAAAAATATGGAAACAATGACTTGCTTTAGGAAGTTTTTTTAAAGGTAAATCTTGTTTGAAAAGATTTTTCCAAAAACATTAAGAGATACTTGTAAAATAATGTTAGAAGGAAATTGCATATTTATTATTTTGATATAGCAAAAGCTTTTGATTGGTTCTTAGAAATGTTTTTGCTAAAAAAAAAAATTGGCACTGAAAAATAATTAAATAATGCCAAAATTTTTGACAGGTTCTAAGTAGAGAATGCTACTTCTCTTTACTTATCAGGGAGACAGTGCTGAGAAGGTCTCTGGTGTCAAACTGTTTTGGCTCAAATCCTGACTTTGTGTCCTCCTCCCTATGTGACTCTGGACAAAGCATTTTACCCCTCTGAGTTTCAGGGGCTTCATCTATAAAAAGATAAAGACAATTTTACTTACCTGCTATGGTCTGAAATGTTTGTGCCCCGCCCCCCCCCCACATTCATATGTTGAACTGCTAACCCCCAAGGTGATGATATTTAGAGGTGGGAGGAAGTTAGGTCATGAGAATGAAGCCCTCATGAATGGCATTATGAAAGAAGCCCAGAGAGCGGTCTTGCCCTTTCTACCATGGAAAGGCACGGATAGACAGTGCCACATATGAACCAGGAACCTCATCAGACATCTAATATGCCAGTGCTTTTGATCTTGGGCTTTCCAACTTCTAAAGGCTGTGAAAAATAAGTTTCTGTTGTTTATAAGATGTCTTGTCAATGGTGTTTTGTTATAGCAGCACAAAGAGACTAACATACTATGCCAGTGGATTGTTGTATGATTTAAGAAAGTTAATACATGTAAAAGTGCTTTGAACTGTGCCCAACACGTGGTCAATGTTCAGTGTGTTAGCTGTTATCTTCCTTCCCACAAACTATAACCACCCCTACACCCATCACCCATTATCACATCTACCATTGCTAACCATCACCTACCTTGATCACTCCCATGACCTGCTATGACCACCACCCAACCATAATATCCAACCATCACTACCATTACCATTCATCACTCATTATGAGAATACCCACTATCACTCACCATCAACCACCACAAACATCATTTTGTCTTCTACTGTGATCCCCCATACCAACTTTATCTTTCACTGATGAGCAGAGGATCTGTTCTGCTGAGCAGAGGCCATAAAAGTAGCCAGAATATCCTTTTCAATAATCTCTTAGGTATAAAAACTTATGCAGGGCTGGGAGATCCCCCCAAATCTATTCACTTGTAAAGGTTATGGACAACAAAAATAACTAACATAATTTCAGGATTACTATGTTTCTGGCACTGTGTTAATCTTAGTTTTCCATGAATTATTTAAGTTTCACCATGACTTTGTAAGGTAGATGCTATTACTGTTTTATGTACAAAAAAAAAAAAAAAAAAAAAAAAACCGAGG
>NW_026000229.1:44097350-44211329 GCF_001458135.2 Marmota marmota marmota | reverse complement strand
AAAAAAAAAAAAAAAAAAAAAAGAACCGAGGCTAGGAAAAGTTTACTAACTTGCTTAAATTCTCACAGCTAGTGAGTGATAGAGCCAATTTTGATCCTCTATTCTCCTGTCCAAACTCTACTGTGTTACTGTGATTGAGTCACTCTTCTTCCTCCTGTAGGTATTAAAAATATATACGTTTTTATACTCTGCATATCTGTCTTTTTCATGCTCTCCCCTGTGACAATAAACTCTCAACCATTTTAACTATAAATGGTCTACAAATCTATTCAGTATCCATCTGTTGACTGATTGATCTCTATCCTAACAACTAAATTAGGGAAGCCTCTATTTGAGTATTGTCACTGTAAAATCAATATGATCTGACAGAAACTCAGTTTACTGTGCTTCATCCCAAACCACATTCTCCTTATTTATTTTCTTCCTACCCTCAAATCTCTAAGCTAGAATGTGAACTTTGCTACTTTTCTCTCAGCACACCAAGCTTGACATCTCATCATTATCACCATCCAGCCCTATGAATCTTGTCTATACTTTCTTTTGGATATCATCTCCTGGAGTCTATTCCTACCCTCACTGTTATAATTTGTTACAACCTGAGCACAGAAGCTGTCAGTGGTACCCATAAGTCTCTCTTTTGTTAAAAAGGTTTCCCAGTTCTCAACATAGCAGATCAATACTAAACTTTTTCAGCTTTGCATTTATGTCCCCCCTGCAATTATAGTCATCTAGCTACATTTTAAGTCCCGACTTTGACCACTGCCATCCACATAGCCACCCTCTGGACTAACAAACCACTGTTTCCTGAGAACAGTATGCTTTAGCCTTCAGGCCACTGAACGTGCTGCTGTCTGATTAGATAAACTCTCTGTATCTGGAAACTTGATCTTTCAAAGCTCACCTCTAACTCAGCTCCTCCATAAAGACTTGTCCAATCTTTTCAACAGGATATGAGTTTCCCCTCTTGAAGCTTTTCAGTTCTCCTTGACTTACTTCACTTTTTATTTTATTTTTTTTATTTTTATTTATTTTTTAAGGGTAATGAAGTAATGAGTGCTAATTTGATAGCACTCATGTTCTTTTCTTTTTTTTTTATTGGTTATTCAAAACATTACAAAGCTCATGACATATCATCTTCCATACATTTGATTCAAGTGGGTTATGAACTCCCATTTTTTACCCCAAATACAAGTTGCAGAATCACATTGGTTACACATCCACATTTTTACATAATACCATATTAATGACTGTTGTATTCTGCTACCTTTCCTATCCCCTACTATCCCCCCTCCCCTTCCCTCTCATCTTCCCTCTCTACCCCATCTGGAGATGGTAGAGATGGGAGAGAACTTACTTCACTTTTTAAAAACAGTGATCTCTGTCAATGAACACTTCCCTCAAAATACTATAAATTCTTTGAAAGCAGAACCTGAATTCCTTTGCCAAAACCAAATAAGGTCTTTATGTTTTAGAGGTACATTAAACATTAAATTAAAATGCATATATCTGCCCACTGATGGGCCAATTTGTAAGAGCTTATTGCATTCTAAAACTGTACTATAGAGACTATGTTAAAAAGATATAAAACAACCTGAAAGTAAAGGGGGCAGATAAAACATTTGGTGTAGAGTTGAGTTCCATATGGTTGTACCCAACTAGCAAAAGCAAGTGCTGGAATTTGGGCAATACAGATGGGGTATAGCTAGTGGTTTCATTTACCTTCAAACTCATATCCACATTTCCACTAAATAAAACTCTTGACATGACTGTGAAGAATGCCTAGTTGAATAGATTCGTCTTGTTCTGGTTTGTCTGCCATACAGTCTATTTACATAATTTAGTGAGATGTATGAATTCTTAATATTCATTTCACACACTCAAAAAGTGTCTCTATACTGTTATAACTGTGTCAATTCTGAAATGATTATTTGGATAGGAAGTGGAACAGATTATTAGAGAATATTCTAGAACTGCCCTGAAGAGAACAAAGCAATTTAGCAAAGATGTGATCAATATGGGAAGCTACAGTGAAGAACATGTAGAGAGAAGCAGGAGGCAGTTGATAAGGAACCTGGCTGAGAGTCCAGGGGAACAAAACAAAGGCATCTCAAAGGTTGTAATCCAGTCAGGACAGGGGAAGCCCCAGGAAAATGGAAATCATTCAAATTAAGAAGCAGTATGGTGTTTTAAAGTCCTTTAAACAGCACACTGCAGGGACACAGCCACATTAATGTTTATAGCAACACAATTCACAATAGCTAAACTGTGGAACCAACCTAGATGCCCTTCAGTAGATAAATAGATAAAAAAATGTGGTATATATACACAATGGAATTTTACTCAGCAACAAAAGAGAATAAAATCATGGCATTTGCAGGTAAATGGGTGGAGTTGGGGAATATAACACTAAATAAAGTTAGCCAACCCCCCAAAACTAAATGCCGAATGTTTTCCTTGATATAAGGAATCTGATTTATAGTGGGGTAGGGACGGGGAGCATGGGAGGATTGGACAAACTCTAGATAGGGCAGAGGGGTGGGAGCAGGAGGGAGGGGGCATGGGGTTAGAAATGATGGTGGAATGTGATGAACATCATTATTCAAAGTACATGTGTGAAGACATGAATTGGTGTGAATATACTTTGAACATAACCAGAGATATGAAAAATTTGTGCTTTATATGTATAATATGAATTACAATGCATTCTGTCATATAAAAAATAAAAAAAGAAGCAGCATGGTGGTAGAGAGGTATATACAAGAGAGTAAGCAGGTGGGATGGGAGTGGATACAATGATCACATCATGCCAATATATTTTGAGATAAATTCTTAGAACAACTGGCATGATTTTCTACTAGCTGCAATCCCCCTTTGAGAGCACTTAACCAGGCCAGAAGGATTCATTAGCCTGGAACCCGAAACAGAGAAGGGACAAGGACTATAACAAATGCAAATATGAGTGAATTATTAGTATAACAATATCCTGATAGATGAGGTTCCTTTTCAAGAAACTAGTCTGCTCATTTTATATAATATTCAGCACATTATTCTGCTTCAACTAAAGAATTTTGGTAGTGCTGGAATTCACTGCAAATAGAAAGTGATTTCTACTGAGAAGAATACTATTTAGGGTGGTGAAAAATTTTGTTTTACCTTTTACACTTATTTAGTTATTTTTAATTTTTTTCATTGGCCTGTCCACCCACCCTTCCATCCATCTGTCCATCCACACATCCAATATTCTAGGGATCTGGAGAATCATGTGTATTTAGCTCTCTGAAATAGTTGAGACGATTTATTAATAAATGCCTCTCATTTGCTGATAGTGTAAGAAGTAGAGAGAGGTGACAAGTCCAAGCCCAGGCACGGTTTCTTGCTGGACCTGGACTATAGCTCAGGACTCTGTCTCTGGATTTACTCTTGATCCTTGTCTGGCTTGATTCTCCCAGAGAATCTTGGAAACACGATCCTTCAAAGATCATCTCTAGGGTTGGGGTTGTGGCTCAGTGACAGAGTGCTTGCCTCACACATGTGAGGGTTCGATACTCAGCATCACATAAAAATAAACAAACAAAATAAAAGTATACATGTATAAAAAAGAGATCATCTCTATCATCAGCTCCTCCATAAACATGTGTCTTTATCTTTTCAACAGGATATGAGCTTCTCCCTTGAAGCTTTTCAGTTCTGACTTACTCCACTTTTTAAAAACAGCGATCTCTGTCCATGTTGCCAAGCCCCTGTACAACCTCTCATATTTATCAACAGGAAGCAATGAAAACGACCCCTTTTTTCCTTATACGTATGTGTGATTTTGCCAGTCTGGGTATAAAAGGGACAGAAAATATGGGACTTACTGTTCACGAAGACGGCAAACCTCAGGAAGGAGAGATAGCGCTCCCCTTCAATGGGGTTCCAGCCAACGTCAGGGTATCCTTTGGCCACAAGCATGGGGCAGCTCTGTAGGCCACAGCCTGCCAAGTAGGTCACCACCTGCCAAGAACAGTACAAAAGTAAATGTCCATGAACACCCGTTATGCTACTATATTAAAAAAAAAAAAAGGTAACAGCAAAGACTTAGTGTTGGTGAGGAAATAGAGAGCCCTTGGGCACCGTTGGTGGGAATGTAAAGTGGTGGAGCTACTATGGAAAACAGTATGGTGATTCCTCAAAAAATTGAAAATAGAATTATCATGTGATCCAGTAATTCCACTTCAGGGTATATACCCCAAAGAATTAAAAGCAGGGTCTCAGAGCTCTGTATTCAAAACAGCATATTTGCTGTAGCCAAAATGTAGAAGCAACCTGAGTGATTATTGAGGGATGAATGGATAAGCAAAATGTGATATATACATGCAATGCAGTACTATTCAGCCTTAAGATGGAAGGAAATGCTGATACACGCTACAACAGAGGTTAAACTTGAGGACATATGCTAAGTGAAATAAGCCAGTCATAAAAAAGACAAATACTACACGCATCTGCTTATATGAGGTAGTTAGAGTAGTCAGAACCATAAAGACAGAAAGTAGAATGGCCATTGCCAGGGGCTATGGGAAGAAGGAATAGGGAGTTAGTGCTAAATGGGTAGTTTCAATTTTATAATGTAGAAAAAATTACGGAGATGGATAGTAGCTATGGTTGCATATAAAAGAGTTTAATGCCACTGAACTGGTCACTTAAAATAGTTAAGATAGTAAAATTTGTATTATATGTATTTTCACTACAATAAAAAATTGGGAAAAACTCCATGCATATATATTTAAGGCAAAAAAAAATGTGCCCAAGTTTTTATGAGATAGCTATGAGGCCTGTACTTCTGGGAACTAAAAGGTCTTTCATTCTCTAGAAGCTAGAGAGCACCCAAGATTTTTAAAGTAAATAATTCAGTAGGTTTGTAAGAAGAACCTTTAATCCACTTGTTTCCAAATAATCAATAAGATTGATTATAACTGTTATGTCAGTTCCTAGGTTTTTTTTTTTGTTGTTGTTGTTGTTCATGCAATGGGGAATTGCCATTTAAAAATAAGCCTAAATAATGTGCATATTGAAATGTAAGAGAAGAGCCCTTTGAAGAACCTAGTCTGGCCTCATTCGTTTGGCTGTGGTATTGCAAGGTCAACATGCTCGACCACTGAATAATGGGTGGGCCCTATGTAGTCAGGGGTCCTGACCAAAGCTCTGTATCAATAGTAGCTATCCAGAGTCACATGCCAAGAGAAAAAAGCCCAGTAAAAACCAGAATTTGAGTATTCTCTTTGCTTCCAGATTACCTGACAAATATCACAAAATCTCAGCCTAAATTCTTATAGAGATTATAGATTCTGTCTTCTTTCCAGCAGGTGTCAGGCAAGAAGCTTGGCAAATGAGCTTTGTTTAAAATGCAGTTGGGGCTGGGATTGTGGCTCAGAGGGAGAGCACTTGCTTAGCATGCGTGAGGCACTAGGTTCGATCCTCAGCCCCACCAAAAAAAAATATTAAAAAAAAATAAAATAAAATGCAGTTGTTATTCTAATTTTATCTTTGATATTTTATACACATGGATAAAAAAGGAGAGTTCATCCTCAAAATTAGAAAAGGTGTCTTTTTCTTTCTCTCTCTCTTCTTGTGGTGGAGATGGAATCTAGGGCCTCATGCACACCAGGCAAGTGCTTTCCCACTGAGCTGCACCTCCAGTCTAGTCATTCTCAGATTTTAATATGTAGGGCCTGGTACACAGGAAGTATTCAATAAGTGTTTGTGAAATTAACTATGTTTGCTGATGTTATATTTGCTATATTTGCATTATTTTGTGAGTATAATAACTCAAAGGCAAAACTCTAAGAATCTTTCATTACATTTTTCCCTCTGAAAACAGTGAAGATACTATTCTGTTTCCAGCTCAGATTTTATTTTATCTTAAAAAATGCCAAAGAAATGTCCATAGGAGCCAGTCCTGAATTTTCAGGACTACAGGTGCAGAACCTTTTACTGGCAGGAAAATAAAGCGTGTCTATGTCTGTTCATACATTGGGGTAGGGTTGGTGTTCAATCCTAATAGACCTAATTTTTCTTGTGATCAATGGGAAGGAGAAACTCCAGGGTTTTCCAGTCCTTTCCTTCATACCAACCTGCATAATTTTCCAACATTAGAACAAATACAAGTCGGTGGGGCTGTGCTGAGCCAACCTAACCACTTACACAGGGAGCAGCAGACCTCATCCTTCTGTTCAGATGTCCTACCTGCCCATCATCCCTACATTGCCCTCTTCTGGCTTCCTCGCCTCTGCTCATCACATCTTACATCCTCCATGGGAGGCTCAGCATCTTTGTTGAGCAGTATCGTTTTAAAAGATGAACAGAGACTGAAGTGGGTATGAAATTCAAATCCTTGTGTTACGGCATTGTTATAGGAGACCCGTTAGCTGCTTTTCACAAAACACTTAAGTTTTTTTTTTTTTAATTTAAAAAAATTTTTTAAAATTACCCTTTAAATGTATGAATACTAGCATTTGACTAAAGTCTATTCCACTAGAAATAGAGACCACGAGTAGACACAGTATTGAGGGAACAACTATTATACACAAAACCAATGGCACAGTGTTTGCATCTTGGGGTGTATGTATGGGGGTAGGCAGTGTCCCTTTGGCACAAGCTGTGGGACCTAGAGGAGCAACTTCTAAAAATTTCCTCTGATCATTTTCACTTATTCCTCTTGCAGCCAGGAGAGCTTACTACAATCAACCCTAAGTGATAAGGACTGGAACTGTTCATAACAGAATTTTCAAAAGTAGGGTGATACCATTATGCCATCAAAATGGAAGGAAATGCTGACATATTGATAAAAATCATATTTGACAAACTCAGTAAACCTATTCTTTTTCTGACTTTTATTAGGGACTCAATTAGATCAAATAGCAATGTTTACTGAATCTGACAAAATAATAAAAATGCTTTTGCTTACATTTTTTTGTGCCCCAAACTATTATCATTTTGTTATGGTTTGGATGTGAGCTATCCCCCCAAAGCTCATGTATGAGATAATTCAAGAATGTTTAGAGGAGAAATGATTGGGTTACGAGAGCCTTAACCCAATCAGTGAATTAATCCCCCTGAAGGGAGTAACTGAGTGGTGACTGAAGGTAGGTAGGGTGTGGCTGGAGGGTCCTTGGGATGTGCCTTTGGGGTATATATTTGATGAGTTGAGCTTAATCTCTCTCTCTGCTTTCTGGTCATCATCTGAGCTGCTTCCCTACATCACACTCTTCTGCCATGATGTTCAGACTCACCTTGTGCCCCGAGGAATGGAATTGGCTGTTTATGGACTGAGACCTTGATAAGCGTGAGCCCTCAAATAAACTTTAACTCCCCTAAAATTGTTCTGGTCTGGTCTTTTACTCACAGCAGCGAACAAGCTGCCTAAAATACATTTAAGCAACATCTCTTTGATATTGCCAAGACCCTAAAGAACAAAACTCAAAGACAAACCCCTCTATTACAGGCTAAACTATGCCCCCATCCCCCAATTTATATGCTGAAGTCCTAATTTCCTGTACTTCAGAATATTACTGCATTCGGAGATGAGGGCTTTGAAGAGATGATTATGTTAGGGTGGTGTCCTTATGTGAAAGGGAATCTTGGGCATACAAAACCTCATCAGGAATGCTTACACGCAGAGCAAAGGCTTATGAGGATGTAGGGAAGCTGGCCATCTGCAAACCAAGGAAAGAGGCCTCAGAAGAAACAATTTGCTAACACCCTGTTGTTGGATTTCTAGCCTCCAGAAATCTGAGACACTAAATTTCTAATGTTGAAGCCACCCAGTCCGTGGCACTTTATCATGGCTGCCTTGGAAAACTAGTATAGCCTCATATCACAACAGAAGTTTCTCTTCGGAGAAGTAAGATGCAGAAATACAGGCATTTTGTCTGCCTGGTTTAGGGTGGGCCCTCAGTAATTATTAGTTAACTGCATTTGAAATGGAATTTTCTAAGGCAAACACTTTAGGAAATTACAGGTGGGTAATTTTCATCTTATCCTAATAGATGGAACATGGTTCTGCAGCCTGGATGGGGATTCCCTGCCAAGGCTGAACCAATAGGACCTTCATGAGCGGCAATGACATTATCTACATCACCTGTGTGGCTATCTCAGCCAGATAAAGGCCACCTGCTGTGGTAATCATTTAATCAAGAGACACCTACTTCCTCTTACTCCTCAACCTGTCTTGTCTGAGCCTCTTCACTTTCACTGTTTAGAAGAAAAAAATATATATATGTGGATATATATATTTTTTGCTCAGCTTCTCAGACACATTTTCTGGGCTTTCCTCATCCTCTTCACCTGTTCGTGTTTTTTTCATAGGTGTCTTCCTTACAAACTAGTGGTCCTTAGAGCTCAGGCCCACCTGTGTTTCTCTTCTTATTCCAGGCTGGCCGCTGAAGGGATCTCATCTACTCATGGGGCCCCAGTTGCCACCCATGCGCTCTATCCGCAGCTTAGAGAGGACTCCTGAGCTTTAGTAGTATGTAGTCAACTTCCCACTGGACATCGCCATCTGGGAGAGCCTCAGGGAACTTCACACATGTTACAACCAAAAGCCAACGAACTCATCCCTGCCTCTTCAAATCTGCTCCACCTCCTATTTTCCTTAGAGGAACAACTGGCCGGCTCGGTCTGATCAATGGCCACTGTTTGTCCTCTTAAAAGTCCCATGGACTCAAGCCCTTCTCATGTCTACCATGTCAAGATTAGCTGAAGCCAGCACCATCTTGTTCTTAGATGACTGCAGTGTCTCTTAACCTTTCTCCTTGCCTGAAATCTTGTTTCCGTTGTAGTCAGTTCTTACTCAAATCAGATTGTGCTGCCTTGCTGCCCTGCCTGGAACCCTCCAGCGATTTCCATTGCTTTGGTTCTCTAGTGAGGCCCTATGACATGACAGGGACCACTAACTCTAAGACACTCAGAACATTATCTCATCTCTTTGCCTCCGTATCCTTGCCCATAACTGGGGTGATAATAAAAAGGTTTGTTCTGAGGGTCACGTGAGTTAATTATGGGGAGGACTGAGAGTGTGCCCAGCACAGAGTGGCTCTGCTTGGGCGGAATCCTACCGTTGACAAAGCCCAATTCCTTATGCTCTGCCTATTTCTTGCCATGCTCTCAGGCACTCTGTGCTTCAGTCATACTCTGATTCTCCAGTGTACGGTGCTCTCCTTGCAGAGCCCCAATACTCCTGGACACTTTCCCCAAAATGTGGCTAACAGGCCTGTCCTTATCCCTTGGTCATCACTTTTTCTGAGTAACCTTCCTGACCTCCTGGTCAGGATGAGATGCTCTTCTCCCTCAGGCTCTTGAACCCACTATACCGTAGATGATGACCTTTCACTGTCCAGCCTCCTTCTTGCCCCCCACTAGGTTGCTCTCCTTCACACTTAGAAAGTACAATGTCAAACAATAATAAATGCTGGATAGGATGTGGAGGAGAGGGGACACTTTTATACTGTTGGTGGGATTGTAAATTAGTACAACCACTATGAAAATGAGTAGGCATGGCTGATATGAGAGTTCTAATAATAATAAATGTAGGGGGAGAATAGAGGTATTTTGGACTAAACAGAGGCGGAGTGAAGGGAGCAGGGGGTAGGTTTGTGCATATATGATTATATGACCTGTATAACTCTACATCATGTACAACCAAATGAATGAGAAGTTATACTCCATTTACGTATGATGTGTCTAAATGCTTTCTACTGTCATATATAACTAATTAGAATAAAAACATATTTTAAAAAAAGTAAAAAACAAAGACTAGGCATGGAAGTACCATATGACTCAGCTATAAAACTCCTCAGTATGTATCCAAAAATATTAAGTCATCATACTATAATGATACATGCATACCCATGTTTATAGCAGCACTATTCATAATTGCCAAACTATGAAACCAACTAGGTGTCCATCAATGGATGAATGGATAAAGAAAATGTGGGATATAAACATAATAGAGTATATATTCATCCATAAAGAAAAGTGAAATCATATTGTTTGCAGGAAAATGGATGGAACTTGAGACCATTATGTTAAGTGAAATAAGCCAAACTCAGAATGTCAAGGGTCATATGATTTTTCTCCTATGTGGAAGCTAAAGAGGAAAAAGAAAAAGAAAGGTGGGGGACAGAGATCTCACGAAAATCAAAGAGTTCAGTAGAAGAAAGGGACCAGGAGATGTGATGAGGGGAGGGACGGGGGGGAAGTGCTGGGAGTGACATTGGCCAAGTTGTATTGTTATATTGTGTGCATGTATAAATATGTAACAACAGATCATTATGGACAACTACACTGCACCAATAAAAAAATGTGCAAAGAAACAAAGTTCAGTGTCATTCTTTTTTTAAATAATTTGTGTGTGTGTGTGTGTGTGTGTGTTGCTGGGGATTGAACCCATGACCTTGTGCATGTGAGGCAAGCACTCTATCAACTGAGCTATATCCTTAGCCCTCAGTGTCATTCTTGCCAGCCATCTAGTCAAGGACAGTTCCATGAGAGGGATGGATAGAGATGTAGGGGTCAGTCCCCAGTCACCACCACGAGGAACTCCATTCACAATCTCAATAGAGGGCAACTCAGTTTTTCTGTTCTGTACTCAGAAAAAAACATTGATTATGCAACTTTTTGTCAGGTCACTTCTTTCTTTTATATGTTAACTTATGAATTAGATGCCCAAGAACTTTGTCAGGAGGCATAGGGATCTGGTGATGCTCCACATAGACCAGTGAGGCTGGGCTGCCACATGCAAAGAACATAAATGCCCACATTCGTGTCTATGAAGCTGGCCTCACTGCCCACAGGAGATCCTCTGGTCCTAATTACTGTGCTCCTGCCATATACTCATATTCTACCGCATGTTTGCAGCAAGTACACTAAGATAAGAGGCTCTGATGGAAACGCTGACTTTGGCCTGCTTTTTCTCCACTTGGCTGGCCCTATAGATAGAAGAGAATGACACACTGCTTCCCCAAGGGCCAGTTACCTTCTCGAGGTCTGGTTCCTCCAAGCCCAGTGCTAACTCGTTGTTGTCCATCACGGAGGAGGCTGCTACATCCAGTGGGGTGGACCCCCTCATCGATGGGGAGGCTGAGGAAGGAGAGAAGGAACAGAAATGGACAGGCAAAAAAGGCCACCCAGCTCAGAGCTGTGATTACAGTGCATACCAGCAGGCAGCAGAGGGCAGCAAATACACTGAAACCTGGTCCACATCCCTGTTTCCACAGGGCAGTCTGCACAATTTAAGAGTAGCTGTTTGTTATCCTCTATCCCCACAGTCTCATTACAGATTATGAGTACAGATTACTAGAAAATCAGTCCACAGGATCAGCGGGGGCAACATGTTCTCAAGAGCCTTTCTGATACAAAATTTTGTAGGGTCGCCCGTTTGGTGATCACTCAAAAGACTCAGCTAGCACTTGACCAACTAAACCCAAATGATTTGGACATGATTTTGGAGCTGCCACTTAAGAGTTTAAAAATAACCTCAAAACAGCATTATTTCATCTAGCTCCACTAGGTTACCAATGCTGTCTTCGAGTTTTCTTAAGTTTGCTTGGCTCTTAGATTAAACTTTAGAAAAACTCCTATTAGGTGGCATTTAAAAAAAAAGGTTGGTAGCCTGAGGTTGCATTTGGTAAATAGAGGAAACATATTTCAGATTTCCAGTGCATGTATTTGTGTATTATACAGAGCCATTTGATTTCCATCCAGAACAGTGAGCTAAGCATATGTATTGAGCTGCTTTTCTAGTGGTAGTGATGGACTCATACTGTTTATCCACAGTGGCTCTTGGCCAGTCTTCCTTGCTGCTAAGGGATGTGCTTGCTGGTTGGCTGATAGGATAGGCATGAACCCTGCAGCCAACCTGCCAAGAAGGGATTAGATCCATGACCTTGGTCTTATTATCCCTGCTTCCTGGTCAGCTGTGTGGGCTAGGAGGAGTGTACCCAGAATATGTCAATTTCAGGCACCATTTCAAAACCCATGGGCCACTGGTCCCAAGAGAGAAGTGTGACTATGCAAACACAACTCTGTCACCCATGCTGACATCTCTACTTAGGTTGCAGAGTACAGGCATCTTTTTATGCACTTCTCATTAGAACAGGCAGGGTCTCCTTTTGCATTTAAAGAAGCGAGAGGCTTCTTTCCCTTATCTCCTAATTGGTCAGTAGGGGGAGCACAACTTCTAGATCTGAATGGGAAGTTATAACATGACTTACATACCTAGGCCCACGCTGCTGTTCTCTAGCAGGTAACTTAGATGCTCAAACATGGCCTTCTGATTTTGCCGGCTAATTCGACAGAAATAGCAAAGGAAGCGGCAGCAGCTAGCAACCATCTTTGGGAAAGCAATCTGTAGGGAGGAGTAGGAAGTGTCAGAGAAAAGGGACTATTATGGGGCCTTTCTGAAAAGTCTGACCTCAAAGGGTCTGGGGATGAAGCCTTGCAAACTGTGCAGAGTTTGGAAAATGAAATTTCTTTTTTCCTTCCCCTCTCCCCAAAACTTATTCATAGAAGGGACAGAGTATGGAGGACTCCAAAGAAGAGGCTTCTAAAAATATTGAGAGCTAACTATAGTTCCTGAAATATATTTCCTCCCAAGGAATATAGACTTTAAATGAGAGTTCTGGTTTCCCTGGGTGTCACATGAGATTGCATGACCCTGCACCAGACTACTGACTGTTATTTCCAGTCAGGGAAGGAGTGAACAAGACTTATGGGGAATATCAGAAAGGCAGATGGATAATCAGAGAAACACAGAGCTCACCAGTATATTAAAACCTGTGTCTCCCAGGTCAAACCTAGTCCTACAATTCTGACAGCCCGAAGAACATTGCTCTGTCTGTGAGCCTTCTCTCAATTACTTTTGTCCTTGATAATTGCTCTCCTGTGGGCTCCTATAATCGGATTCATACAATTTAGCACAGAGATGCCATCTTATATTACTGTTGATTGTGCTTGGCTTTCCTGCTTAACAAAGTAATTAGCATCTCTATGCCAGGCCACATCTTATTTTTGATCCTACAGTGCTCAATAAATGATGTCAGTGTTAACTTTTCTCAGGATCCTAGAAAAACCTTGATTTCCCCTTTAGAATCATGGAGAATATTCTAAGAACCTACAGCTACCTGCTCTTGAGGCAGTCAGACGTGTGCCCAGGGATCTCCTGGATAGATTTAACTTTCCCAAGAGATCAGAAGAAAACCAGTGAGAAGGAATGCAAGCTTGGTTCTGATCTTCCTTCACATCTTCCCTGCCAATATTCATGAAGCTGCCCTGGAAAGCATTTAGTCCCAGGACTTTGGCACTTGACAATCTTCAACATTGAAACCGTATCCCATTTGCTGCCTTCAGAAGCCATCTAACTCTAAGGGGGACCTCAGCATCCTGAAATAAGTACCCAGTTATGCCCTTTCCCTTGCCAACAGGAGCTCCCCTGGCCTTACTGGGGAGCTGCCAAGAAGCCTGGCTGATAGAGGAAACGTGAACACTCCTGAAGGAACACTGCCAGAGTCATTATAGAGTTCTGTTCCCCTGAACAGCAGCCTACTCCTGACTCCGAGCAAAGCACACTGGATTCCTGAGTGGGGCCCAGAGCTATTCCACCTCAGAAGGGCTTCAGAATACAGAAAGTAAATTTAGCAGCTGAATGGCCCAGTGGGATGAGTGAGAAGAGCACCCAGCTTCAAGAACTGGAGCTCTGCCACAGCTGGACTCCCGCAGTGCTGTCCCATTGCTTGATTCTTTCCCATGAAAGTGTGCACATCCCTTCCTCTCCCCAGGGAGAGTAACTGAGACAGCGGACTCCAGCCTTGTGCCACTGCCCCAAGAGTTAAGTTCTGGCTAAGCCCTCTGTGTACCATTACCTGTGATTTCTCTGTACCCAGCACATTCACCATCACCTCCATCACTGTCTCGTGCATGCCCAGGACTCTCATGAGGTTGGGATGCTGGTAAAACACCTTGTTATTCATTATGTCCCTAGGAATAACAATAAGAGAGAGACTGCTTATTAGAATCTCAATAAGAGAGAGACTGTTTATTTCTAAGTTCTGAAAATTTAGGGATGAGCACACACACACATCAGGGTGAAGTAATGTAAAAGTGACAGGTTGAAAGAATAAGAAGGCACCAGGTCAACTGGAATATATGTGGAATATCTTTCTAAGTGGATAGGAATATTTTTATGTTCCTTACTTCTAAGTGTTTGCTTTTTCTTTTGGAAATGCTTCTTTCTAATGACATTTAAACAGTTGTCCCTTGGTATTTTTGCTTATAATAGTTTTGGAGACAGTCCAAATCACTGGCTCTCTCTTCCTCTACTTACTCAGGGTTTTCTGCTTTTTTTCCCTGTATCTCTCTCTGTACTTTAGTGTCTTAATGATGGGGCTATACTTTTTTTCCCCCTAATTTTTAGTTGTAGATGTACACAATACCTTTATTTTATTTATTTATATGTGGTGCTGAGGCTTGAACCCAGTGCCTCACGTGTGCTAGGCAAGTGCTCTACCAATGAGCTACAACCCCAGCTATGGGCTGTACTTTCTTAAAGCTATCTAATGTGAGGTACCATGAAATTTGTGAACAGCAATTTAAAAAAAATGAATGACATGAACATAGAAGAACAATTATGTCTTTAAGTCATTTAATATAAATTCACATAATGAAGCTGCAGGAAAATAAAATTTTTGAAATGCAGCAAAGGCTTGTTAACTGGCCATTCCTCTTGCTGGGTGATTATTTTGTGCCCATCCTGCCGACTCTTCTGAGGGTTGCCTGAGACACCAACCACAACCACCTGTTTTTATTGCTGCCATGTCTGCTGCAAAGGCTGGGGAGGGACTGATTCTGCAGCTTTTTTCTTTCCCATAAAAGTCTCTTTATTTCTGTTCTTAAATTCCTGTTTGAAAGTGCACATGCATCTACCTACCCCTCCCCACCAAGGATGCTCAAAATCCCTTTCCTGGACCTTGGTGATGCTCCTGTGGTGGGATGTAATGTTGACTTTGATTTTAAACAAAATTGTGGACTTATCAGTGATCCTTTTTGGGCCTTGTTTTTTCATCTGCAAACTGGAAGTGCTACATTGCATAATTATGATAATAACTACGTGGTTTCTAAGATGGAGCCATCAGCTCTTGTTAGCAGAAAAGGTGTCTCAGAGAATTAACCAAAATGATTCTGTAGGTGAGAAGTGAGAGAATATAGAAGGGTCAAGTGGCAACTGTTCAGAGGTGAGCCTCAGAAGATATCTAGTTAAAAGCTCAAATGCTCCTGTTGTTTCTGTCTCAGGGGAATACACTGTTCCTTCCCCCAGATTTTTTTGTAGCCTTCTTGGAGCTACTTTCATGAGATTCAAACTATGGAACTGCTTTTCTCCAAGACTCCTCAACATTGTGTTCACCAATGTCCGTTTGCCATGAGTAGCAGGTACCTGGTCTCTCAGGTTACAAACTGATGATTTAGGAAGACACAATCCCGTGAGAGACTGAAGGCTCACTCCTGCCACTTGAAGCACTCCTGAGAGAACTGCATGTGACTGTGCATGACCTACCCCAGCCCATTGATCATGAGCAGCTCCTCCTCCTTGCCCATCCTGACGCTGAGGAGGGACCGAATCTGGCCCAGGGCGGCCAGCAGGTTGATGGTGTCGCTCACGGAGGCCTGGCTGATGGTGTATGTCTTTCGCAGGGCCTGCAGCAGCTCCCCAATGCTGTCGTACTGCCTCCGGAGGAGGTTGAACATCATCCTCACCAGCTCTGCGTCCTGAATCTGGTTTTCCTGGGCCCAGCAGATCATTGTCTGCGAGACTAGCTCCTTCAGTGTTGCTGGAAGGAGAAGAGGAGGAACCTCTGCTGTGGCTGTCATGGCTCAGAGAGCTGGGTGTCACAGCCACCACAACAATTAGACGCATCGCCTGGTGGTTAAAGTTAAAAATATTCTTGTTTTGTGGATGGGGAAAAACATGCACAGAGGTAAAGCATATCATCAAAGGATAAATATGCCACCCATACTACAAAAAAAGAATATACAATGGTAAACTGAGGGTACTAAATATTCTATTTTGATGAAACAATGTTTGAATTGATGCTGGAAACAGAATAGTAAATAAGACTCCGTCCTTGCCTCCTGGGAGCTCTGACACCAGTTCTTTACATTTTAATCTATAATCAAACGAAATCTTTATTTTGTAATACAAAACAGTAAGTACTACAATGGAGGTACTTCTAAGTGCCACAGGACACAACAGTGAGTGACTGACTCCAGGTGGGTGAAGAGAAACATGGGCCAGTGGTTACTTCCTTAAAGTAAAACAAACTGAGCACCAGAATTTCTCCCCATGGGTACCATCTCCAAGTAGCATAGAGATAACCATATACCATGATAGGATTAAGCAAAACCACTGATTCAAGAATCGTAAAGGATATTTGAGATGATGTAAACATAATGATACACTAGGTGACAGTGAGGAGTGGACTGGGAACACTGTCAGGCCTAAACACTTGGCCCTGCACTCCTGACCATCCGTCCACAGAACAGATCTGCTTGGCCCAGCTCTGGCAGGAGTCAGCTGCCACCCCATTATGAACTATTTACATAAGCATTGAGATAGAGAAACCTTGATGACTTTGAATTCAGAATTCATCAGAGTTCATGCTGGTTATGTAGAAATGCTACCAATTGTACAAAAGTAAAGGAAAGGTCACTGAATGACAGCCAGCCCTGGGCCTTTAGAGGTTGGACTAAGTGGCCCCTGAGAATGGCTGGCATCGCAACTGAAGACGAGCAGAGGGGAGAAGTAGATCTTCACAGGACATAGGAAGGGGTTCCTGTCGGAGCTCCTGGTGAGGCAGAGCTCACCCTTCCATGCTATATGCACTTCCAGGGCATGCCATGACAGAGGCGAGAAGCACTGCTCGTAAATCACAATCAAAACCAAATCCAGCACTGCCTATCATGTTCCTCCAAGGAATGGATGGTACTCATGTCCTGAACTTAAAACCAAGTGACAAAACCAGAGCCGAGGAGATGATGAAGGCCACTGAGTCCATTAGTGAAGGAATGAGGACTAAATGTGGATCGTGCCCTTGCCTGCCGTCTCTTAACAGTCGAGCTTTCTACTCCAGATCACTCTATATGGCAGATGTCTGCTCTACATACAGTCTTGGCTCATCATAAGGGTATAAAAATAGAACTCAGTTACCAAAGCTCTAAAAGACATCTAGATGTAAAGGATTAATTTAACTCACTGCTGAGTCTATCAACCCTGTGGGTGTTTTAGGTTCAGAAGGAAGACACAAGCTGTAAAACTTGAAAAAGGACACCCAAGTCAGAGTGAGACACAGCCAACAGATGTTCTTAAGAGATCTTGCTAGGCAAGGACTGCTGACAATATCTGTCAGCTTAGATAATATCTGTACCCTCTGGGGAAGTTATTTATGGGCTAGATTGGGCTCCTCTCAGGAAACTTGTTCCCGCAGATGTAAAAGTTCCTGTTTCTCCTTGTTAATACTCACAGTAAGAATGAAAGCAAGACAGAAACAAGACACTCTTGTGCCCAAAGTAAATTTCTCTAGTGCCGTCCATACGTTGGCATGAAAGAATCATGGTTCTCACCACAAATGGCCAAATCCTCCACAGAGAATGCCCGTGTCATCACAGTCTGCCACATGGGAGAGGCAATGATGGGATCAGATAGAACTGTTAATCAGCTCGAGGGCCATCTTCTTTTCAACAGGGAGTTTTACAGAGTTATAATTGAACTGAGTAAATATTAGCTCTCCTTTGACTCAGCTTTCAGATTAATTCAGGATTTGGGTGAGCTCTTAGCCTCACACCAAATCAAATCCAAATCAACATTTATGGCCTAGAGAACAGAATCTAATCTCCTGCCTCTTCTTAGTTCAGGCTCACTTTGGCAGTAAGTATAAGTGAATGGGATATATCAATGCATCTGTGCAACCAAGTTAACACAGTTCTCAACACACAGTTTAAAAAATATGGCCCCCAGGTCCTACCAGAAAAGAAGAAAACAAAATTCATCATTGTGTGTGACTTATAGGTAGATGTATTCAGTGGAATGCATGACATTTGAGGCCACTTATGCTGGACAGGTTTTCAAGGTCCAGTAAGTGAGGGAAACAATTAACTATAAGAAAACTGAGGGAGAGAGACATCCTCAGGAGTCCTGAAAAGCATAGATATTTTGTGGCCTGACACATGCTACAAACATGGCACCCACAAGCAAACCTGGGGAGAATCAATGAATTCTAAAGGTCTAAGCACTTTGGGGACTGAGGAAATGGAGCTTTTTAATTTCTTTTTGCAGGGTGGGGATGGGACCTAAAGCCTAACAGACCAGGCAGGTGTTTGACCACTGAGTTACAACTCCAGCCTCAAATGGAGTTTTCTACCTCTATTAGCGATGCTGTTCAATATTTTTGAGATTTTAATTAGCTCCCATGCACCCGCACAGCTGCCAACATGTACCAGAGTTAAGAAGTTAAAAAGAATATGTTTTCTAGAATGTGTTAAGCTCCCCATGTATCTGTACACATGAGGATTAAAATAATTAATGCCCATAACTATGTTTGGCATGTACTGTGGGCTTAATAAAGGTAAACTATTACTACCATCAATACGAGTAGTTACAGAGTATAATCTGCAGACTCAGGGGATTCAGGACCCTTTAGGCAGTTTGCAAGGTCAAATGTATTTTCATAATAATTCAAGTTTGCTATTTGCCCTTTTAATTGTGTTGACATTTGCAGTAATGGTACAAAAGCAATGGTGGGTAACACTGCTGGGGCCTTAGTGTGTGTGAATCAAGTTAGTAGGAATCAGCTGTATTCTTTATTGCCACATTCCTGGGAAGATGCCCTGTTTCACACAAGGATGTCCTGAATAAAGCAGTAAAAACACTAGTTTTATTAATAGGACTTTGAGTTTGCATCTTTTTACCATCCTGTGTAACAGAATGGTAAGTATACATAAAGCACTTATGCTGGATACCAACGTTCAGTGGTATTTCTTGAAGAAAAGTGCTTGTGTGATTAAGTTGCTAAACTAGCAACTGGTGAGGCAGTGCTCACCCTGCATGCCTTATGCTAAACTAGCCCCGGATTTCACAGAGTGCCATTTTTAATTAAAATAATGACAAACAGTGGTTGATCAGACTTGGATAACTGACGTTTTCTTAAAAATGAAAAAAGTAAGCTTTTAACTTTAAATGACAGTATTTGCTACCGACAATATTTGTTACCAATAATGAAATTTGAGCTTTCAAGTGAAAACTAAAATTTTGGAAAATGTTTATCTGCCACTGTGAGCTTTGACAGCTTCTCAATACGTAGACTTTCCTGATTAAATTGTTGATGCTAATAAATGTGCTTTTTCAATATATTATAATAAAACATGTCAACATCTGGAAGCTCTACATTATGCAGTGAACTAATAATTTCCATCATCCATGGCCAATGTGTGATGTTACAAAAGTATTCATTGGTAAGAAGAGCCAGTCAATGTGCAAGAAAAGCCAAGGGATTTTTATCCATTGTTCAAAAATTAACACAGCTTCAGATTTCACATGCCAACTAACTTTTGAGAATCCACTACTTAATTTTGATATATTGCCAGAAAAAATATCCACAACTGCATGACAAGGTTATGAAAAGACTCTTTTTCCAATTATTTGAGGTCAATTTTTTTTTAAATTTTTTTTTTTCAATTTTCTTATTCTTTGACTAACTGTAAAATCCACCTGAGTTCTATTAACTCAGACTTTAAAGAGACATTAAAACCATGTCACTTCTATTTTTTTTGCTTTGAAATATTTGTCATAAATGTTATATGACACATAAAGAAGTTTTAAAAATTATCTTTAGTGAACAAATATTAGACAATTTTCCCAAGTTTGATTTCTAATTCAGTAAACATTGATAGGTATAACTCACATAAACCAAAGCTTTTCAGGATCCTCACAATTTTAGTGTCAAGAGCTCCCAAGACTAATAAATTTGAGAACCACTGATGGATGCACAGGGTATGTGTTGAGATGAGGCCACAACTGGAAGGCAAAGCTGTCCTACTCCTTTAGGCTGCACGGTTCTCATCAAATAGCTGAGACCTGAACTTGGAAAGTGGCAGCTCAGGTGGCTTTCTTCCCATGTTTGTTTCTGGATAGGAGGAGGATTAAAGGTGAGTGCAGAAGAGTAAGACCCTTCACATTGAGAAATAAAGTGGGGATTAAAGAATCATTATTTTTGAAAATTGAATCCTTGCAGTCAAGGGCTCTGGCTATTATTCATTCGGCACTAAAGTGCTCCCTGCTAGCCTGAAGGGCTCCAAATGCTTTCCTCTTCCTTAATTTGGGCTTAAGATCACCATCTTCAGAGACAGGAGGGAATCAGGCCTGTGTGATGCTGAGGCTTCGGGGCTTTCTCCTCTGCTCTGCAGCTAGTGTGGGACACATGGAGAAAAAGTAGGTTGCAGAAGGAGATGGACACCTTAATTCTCTGTCCCCAACATCAGCTACATTTCGGCAATGACTCTATGCTCATTAACACTGGAAACTAGGGCTGTCAACCACAGAGGCTTTGCCCTGGAGTCAATGTATATCTAGGAATCAGAACATACTTCATCTTCAAGTTTTCTGCCTGTCCTCACCCGAATAGCTCAATTACCTCCAGGTGTGTCACTTCTATATGAGCTTTCTCATCAAGCAGTATTTTCTGGGTATCTGTTAAGTGCCCAAGGTTGTCAAGTACTCTATGTGAAACTACTCTAATAAGACATAATTATTACCCACAGAAGCCTAGTTAAGGAAGTGAAATCACACCTATGAGGCATAAAATTAAGTGTCAAATGATGGGTAAAACCGTGTTGTCCACAACCTTTAGAAAATAATTCAATTTATAAGAGGGTACAACTTTTGTAGTAAAACATACATTGGAATGAAATTTGAGAAGATAAATAATAAGATCTTCCTTCCTTTTCTTCCAAAGGATCCTTTATTTAAAGTTCTTCATTATTTCTATATAGGTCCCCATTATGTGGAGATAAAGAACTGGGATGCAGCACCCCTACCATGAAGCCAACGGGGCCTTCCAAGTGGTATGTGAAATAATCTGATGGAAAGGTATTACTCTTTGCAGTCGTTATGTTGGAGTCTTTTCATAACCTTGTCATTCTTTCCTTTAAGAGAGGATTCACACATGTAGTTCCTGTATTGTTTTTATTTTTTTTCTTGTATTAAGGGAAAATGCTGGCATTTTAAATAGGATTTTTAAATGGAAAAGGAGTCACTTATTGGGGTACCTTTGAATCTTTCTTCTAACCAAAGGGAGAGAGATATCAGAACAGCACCAACTAAATACTCATTTCATTTCTGTTGCTTTTCCAAGTTCATCTTTAGAAAAGCTGCCCTTTAATGACAAAACCACCCACTTTCGTATTCACAAGAAGCAGGATGCGTGAAGTGGGATAGCCTTGCCAGAAATAAGATAAGGGTGAGGTGGAGAGGGCAAATCTACTGCTGGCCACATGTATGGCCCTGCCTCTCACATATACAGGTCCATGTGACCCCACCTGGAACCTCCACCATATGTACTGAGGATACTTTGGCAGAACTGGGACAATTCCAGAATTTTCATACTCATGGAGTGGCATTTCAAAAAGATCCTTTTGGGGGACAACTGGTCATGGAAAACCACCGGACTCTCCTCTCCTCCCTCTAATCTGGCTACTTGCAGGACTGGCTAGGAAAGAAATGTCTGGCTGAGAATTCTAAGGGGCAGGGGTGGGAGAGACCAAGTTTGCAGCCTTAAACAGAGACCAGGAAAGTTGGGGTCCACAGGTGACCTCGTGGACTAAGAATTTGCTCCTCCACCACAAGATGGAACCCAGGGGAGATCCTAGGGTGTAGCCTTCCAACATGGACTGGCAATTGCTGGGTTCTGGAGGTGCATTGATTTAGAATCTCCAGACCAGATGGCATCTAGTGATGAGCCTGGAGCCTACCTAAACCTAAATCCTGCCTTCACAAGTTCCCCCTACTTGATTACCTCTCTCACTCTAGCAACCTTGCTCTGAAGGTGGACCAAGCATCATTTTCCAGACAACCCCACTTAACTGCTGAGAAGGGAAGCTGAGCATATTTTGAACTGCAATGGAAACAATTCTTTAAATTTTGAGATCTTTTTTTCTTTTTCCTTTTCTTAGCTTATATATGTGACCTTAATGGTTCATGGACACGTATATATACTCATATTTGTTTCTTATTTCTACCACTTTGAAATCAGTTGTTTTTCATGGATCAGTTTTTTAAGGACTAGGAAGTTTGATTAGTATATTTCAGTTTTCTTTTGTATTCTTTGATTTTTTAATTTTTTAAATGCTTATATATTTTTCTCTCACTTATATATTTCCCTCAAATCTTTCTATTTTCTTCTGCTAATAGCCAATCTCTTGTTCTCTTTCACTCTTCCTTTTTTATTTCTGTCCTCTTTTTCCTTCATTATTCTCACATCCTACATCACTTCTATTCTCTCCCTGTCCACCATTTGAAATTGTTAAACCATTTGCAAACTTACTGTTTTTATTATAGGCAATAACTTATCATTTCTGTTTTTTTGTGACGACATCGTAGATGTCATAGCAGGAACTATTTGGTTTAATGCTGTATATTGTTTGCATTGGTTGTTGTTATTATTTTTCTCCCCTTAAATGGTAAGGTATTGAAAACCTTCAGGGACTCTGTAAGTCTACAGTGAAGAAACAAGGAAACAAATCACCCCAAACAATCCAAGTTATTTCAATAACAGAATCCATCACCACCCAGTGGAAGAAATGTCTGAGAATGTGCTATGTTAGAATGCACATAGTTAAACTGATCCATGAGGTAAAGGATAAATTAGGAGTGATATCAGAGAGAAAATACAGGATATAAAAGAGCACATAGAATAGTCAAAGGAGAAACTAATTCAAATAAAAACCAGAAATAAATCAAAATGACAGGGGACAAAAATAATATCTCAATAATAACATTGGATGTAAATGGCCTAAACTCAAACAAAAGTCAAAGACTGGCAGATTGGATTAAAAAACAAGACCCAACAACATGCTGTCTCCAAGAGACTCACCTCATAGGCAAACTGAAGGTGAAAAATGGGAAAAAAAACCATATTACTCACATGGATCACATAAACAAGAAGGGGTTTCTATCCTCATATCAGATAAAGTGAACTTCAAGCCAAAGTTTATCAGAAGGGATAAAGAAGGACATTCATACTGCTTAAGGGAGTTATACATCAACAAGACTTAACGATTGTAAATATTTATGCCGCAAACAATGGAGCATCTATGTACATCAAGAAATCCTTCTTGATTTCAGGAATCAAATGGACCACAATAAAATAACACTGGATGACTTTAACCCACCTCTCTCGCCACTGAATAGATCTTCCAAACCAAAACTAAGAAGCTATAGAACTAAAAATAAAATTAATAATTTAGACTTAACAGACATATGTAGAATAATTCATCCATCAATGTCTGAATACACTTTCTTCTCAGCAGCACATGGATACTTCTCTAAAATATACCATATTTTAGGCCACAAAGCAACTCACAGCAAATTAAAAAAAATAGAGATAACATCTTGCATTCTATTAGACAATAATGGAATGAAACTAGAAACCAATGGTAAGATAAAAAATAGAAGCTATTCTAACATCTGAAGACTAAATAATATGCTATTGAATGACTGATGGATAGCAGAAGAAATCAGGGATGAAATAAAAAAAATACTTAACAGTAAATGAGAATAGCAATACAACATATCAAAATCTCTAGGAAGACACTAAGAAGGCAGTGCTAAGAGGAAAGTTCATTGCATTGAGCTCACTCATTAAAGGAATTAGAAATTCAACAAGTAATGTAACACTACATCTCAAAGCCCTACAAAAAGAACAAATGAACACCAAAAGCATTAGAAAACAGGAAATAATAAAAATCAGAGCTGAAATCAATGAAATTGAAACAAAAGAAACAATCTAAAAAATTGACAAAGCAAAAAGTTGGTTCTTTGAATAAATAAATAAGATTTATCAACCCTTGGAGGAGGGGGAGAAAAGTCACATTACTAAAATATGTGAAGAAGAAGAAATCGCACAACAGATACTACTGAAATACAGATGATAATCAGAAACAATTATGAAAATTTCCACTCTAGTAATATAGAAAATCTTTAAGATGTTGACAAATTTCTAGAGACATATGACCTACCAAAATTGAATCAGAAGGACATATATTTAAACAGATCAATTTCAAGCAAAGAAATTGAAACACCATCAAAAGTCTACTAAGAAAGAAAAATCCAGGACCAGATGGATTCTCTGCCAAGTTCTATCAGACCTTCAAAGAACTAACACCAATCCTCCCTTCCAAACTCATTCTATGAAGCAAATATCACTCTGATATCAAAACAAAGACAAAGACACATCAAGGAAAGAAAATTTCAGACCCATATCCCCGATGAACACATATGCAAAAATTCTTAATAGAATTCTGGCAAATCACATACAAAAACATGTTAAGAAAATAGTGTATGTTTTGAACAACTAATAAAAAAAAAAAGAAAATAGTGTATCATAATCAAATGGGGTTCATTCCAGGGATGCAAGGTTGGTTCAACATATGGGAATCAATAAATGTAATTTATTACATCAATAGACCTAAAGACAAGAATCACACGATTATCTAAATAGATACAGAAAAATTATTTGACAAAATACAGTATCCATTCATGTGAAAACACTAGAAAAACTTTGGATAATCAGAACATACCTCAACATTGTAAAAGCTATATATATACTAAACGCAAGGTCGACATCATTTTAAATGGAGAAAAATTGTAAGCATTCTTTCTAAAAGTGGAACAAAACAGGGATGCCCTCTTTCACTACTTCTATTTAACACAGTCCTAAAAACTCTAAGCAGAGCAATTAGACAGATGAAAGAAATTAAAGTGATATGAATAGGAAAAGAAGAAATCAAACTGCCCAATTTTCTGACATGATTCTATATTTAGAAGACCCAAAAAAACTTCACTAGAAAACTTCTAGAACTCATATATGAATTAGTAAAAGCAGAATATAAAATTAATACCCAACAATCAATTGTATTCCTATACATCAATGATGAATCAACTGAAAAAAAAATCAGGAAAACTATCCCATTCACAATAGCATAAAAAAAAATTGGGGAATCAAACTAACAAAAGAGGTGAGAGACATTTATAATAAAAATTACAGAACACTAAAGAAAGAAATTGAAGTAGACCTCAGAAGATGGAACGATCTCCCATGTTCATGGACAGGCAGAATTAATATTGTCAAAACAGCCATATCATCAAAAGTGCTGTACAGATTTGTGCAACTCCTGTTAAGGTTCTGATGATGTTCTTCAAAGAAATAGTAAAAGCAGTCATGAAATTCATTTGGAAAAGTAAGAAGCCCAGAATAGCCATAATAATCCTCAGCAAGAAAAGTGAAGCAGGAGGCATTACCAGAACTTAAATTATACTACAGAGCTATAGTAAAAAAAAAATGGCATGGTATTAGCACCAATACTGACATGAAGACCAATGGTACAGTTAGAAGACACAGAGACAAACCCATATAAATATAGTTATCTCATAGTAGGCAAAGGCACCCTAAACATATATTGGAGAAAAGATAGCCTCTTCAACAAATGGTGCTAGAAAAATTAGAAATCCATATGTAACAAAATGAAATTAGACTCCCCTCTCTCATCCTGCACAAAACTCAACTCAAAGTGGATCGAGGATGTAGGCATTAGACCAGAGACCCTGCACCTACTAGAAGAAAAAGTAGGCCCAAATCTCTATCATGTTGGCTTAGGAACCAAATTTCTCAACAAGACTCCTTAAGTGCAAGAAGTAAAATCAAGAATCAACAGTGGTATTAATACATTAAACTAAAAAGCTTCTTCACAGCAAAGGAAACAATCAAGAAAGTGAAGAGATTGCCTACAAAATGGGAGAAAAAATGTTCCCACCTGCACCTCAGATAGAACATTAATCTCCAGAACATTTAAAGAACTCAAAACAGTTCACACACACAAAAAAACCCCCAAATAACCCAATCAATAAATGCACAAAGGAATTGAATAGGCACTTCGCAGAAAAAGAAATACAAATGGTCAGTGAATAGATGAAAAAATGTTCAACATCACAGGAATTAGGGAAATGCAAATTCAAACCACACTGAGCTTTCATCTCACCCCAGTCAGAATGGCAATGATCAAAAATACAAGTAACAACAAATGTTGGCAAAGGTGTGGGGGAAAAGGTAGATTCAATACATTGCTGGTGGGACTGCAAATTGGTGCAATCACTCCGAAAAGCAGTTTGGAGAATACTCAGAGTTGGAATGGAACCACCATTTGACCCAGTTATCCCAATTCTCAGCATATACACAAAGTATTTAAAATCAGCACACTACAGTGACACAGACTCATCAATATTTATAGCAGCTCAATTCACAATAGTTAAGCTATGGAACCAACCTAAGTGGCCTTCAACAGATGACCAGATAAAGAAAATGTGGTATATATACACAATGGAATATTACTCAGCCATAAAGAACACTGAAATTATGGTATTTGCTGGTAAATGGATGAAACTGGAGACTATCATGCTATGTGAAATAATGCAATTCCAAAACACCAAAGGCTAAATGTTCTCTCTGATATGCAGATGCTGACTTATATTAGGCGGGGGGAGGGTAGGGATGTGGGGGAGGTTCACTGGATTGGACAAAGGGCAGCAGAGGGAAGTAAGGGGGTATGGGAATGGAATAGATAGGAAAGTTATGTCTGATTCATTCTATGTTCATATATGAATACACAACTAGTGTAACTCCACATCATGTACAACCACAAAAATGGGAGGATATACTCCATGTATGTGTGATATGTCAGAATACATTCTACTGTCAGGTATAACTAAAAAAAAAACCAAATAAAACATTTTAAAAAATAGGCTCTGTTGAGTATGTCAGATGGGTGCTTTAGAAAGCTATAATGTTCATTTCAAAATGGAAAAAAAAAGACATGCAACCCAGCACTTGTTTTCTAATAAAAAAATGAAGCAAATCCTCAAACAGAATGTCTCAGGGAAGCTAGTCATGTACATGTGGATTCCTTGATAATTACAAATGACTCCATTTATGAGGTTATCATTAACATTCTATCTCACTCCATTTTTGCAATTACTGTAATTACAGGCAGTTGCATTTAGGCAATTATATCAAATATACAATTTAAAAGCAATATTTTAATGATTATTTAAGCTAAACTTGGAATAGAAATATGTCTAAGGCACTATATTGTTTAGGATTACTTGATGCCTGCGAGATACTTAAAAAAAATAGCTACTTCACTTCCCAATTTCTGGACTAGTCAGAAATGTAAAATGTAAAATGACAGGAGGATTTGAGTGTCTTTGTATTTGAGCTATGCTAAGTAATCGGTTGGGGGTCCAGGTTTTTGCCTCTTGTTTAACTGTTCACTTCCTTCCACTGGTCATTTTATAATCTCCTCTGACCTCAGATACTCAGGCATGCAGTGTGTGGCCCTTACAAGGAAAACACTGTAGAGTCACCTGCCACAGTTGTTCACTCCCTTTTGAATGGTCAGTTTACCAACTTTCCAATGCCAAGTACCATAAAAGAGGGGTCACTTATTTTCATGGTTCAGGTTTATATTTTTAGGCTCTAGGGGTCTGGAAAGAAACTTTTCTTTTCTCCTCCAAATTTAGATCAAAATTCAAGTGGCCATCAAGAACATACTTCCTATCAAAGAGTAGGTATTGGCCACTGGCAAAGCAGATCCCCGCAGCTCCGAGATCCCACACCTGTACTGGTGTTACATCTCTGTGAGTGCCCTTAAATCTGGGTCAGTTTGGAAGAAAAGTCCTCCAATTACATTGGAAAGAGACAGCAAACAAAACTGCACTGTGCTTTTAGGTTAAACTTAGAAAGCAATTTATAATGTTCACATTACAATGGGAAATGAAAAATAATTATGTGCATCTAAATTATGTGCACTTATTTTTAAATTTTAGGTGATTAAACAGTCAGCTTGTGAGATGCTGTAACTGCTCTGGAGGCATGAACAGGTGGTAGATCATTTCTAAGTGCAAAGAACGAGTACATTTTGACATTTGCTTTCTTCTTCCCTGTGGTAGGCTGAATAATAACACCCCCAAAGACGTCTATGTCCTAAATCCTGGTATCTATGAACATGTTGCCTTACACAGCAAAAGGGACTCTGCAGATGTAACTGAGTTAAGGATCTTGAGATAAGGAGATTTACTGTGGATCACCTGGGACTCAATTAATCACAAGTGTCCTTATAGAAGGAGGTGAAGAGAGTCAGAGGAGGACTTGGAACCACACAGGCAGAAGTCAGACAGGAGGCCACCACTGGCTAGGCAAAGCGTGCAGGAGTCCTCAAGAAGCTGGGAAAAGTGAGCAGGGTTTTCCTTCCGAGGCTCCAAAAGGACTGCATTCCTACTGTGTAGACTTGTGACCTCCAGAACCTTAAGGCAACAAATTTGTGTTGTCTGTGGCATCACCATGCTGACAGTCATTTATTTGAGCAGCAATTAGGAAACTCCCATCTCCCATCCCATAGTAAGTCCTGCATGGAGGTATTTGACTCTTCTGAAGTTGAAAATCTGACTGGTCTGCTGATACAACTGAGGTCTGCCAACATCGGTCCCAGAGCTTAGAGAGAACCGAGGTAAACCTGTGGGCCAAGGTGTCACAGCACAGATCCAAACAGCATGGTCTTTAGTTCCCCTAACACACTTTGCCTCTATTCTTACTCTGGACATGAAGAGCTGTTACTGGATCCACCTCAACATAAACTACTGAATAAATTAATGATGCTGAAGATAATAACCACCCTGCATAACGAATCACACCGAGCACATACCTGGGCTTCTTTTTTTTTTTTTTCCTTCCTTCTTAACAGGATCCTGGTTTTGTGCAGGTTACTTGTCCACCTTGTGGCCCACGTTCCTCGGGGACCCAGCTCCATGCTGAAGGTGGGCTCTGTGGACTTAGGTCCTCCAGCACGTTGTGTTCTAGGTCACACTCATTGGTGCACAGGTTAGCCTGTGACCAAGTTCTCCAGTCAAACATGATCTCAGGATCTTTGCTTGGAACACCAGAGCAGGAGAAACTTGGTTTTCCCTGGTGTAGTGGATGGAGATGAGGCCAAGAAAGTCAGCCTCTGCATTACTGCTAATCTGGGGACAGAGCAGGAATGTAGGACAATAAGACCATGAGGAAAGTGAGCACAGCCACTGGATCAACTCGTCTTAGTGGCTGGCTCCATCTCAAAACCCACAGGTTTGTCAGTTAATGAAGTCCTTTACTGGCTACTCTGTGCGAAACAGGTTTTCTGCCGCTCCGTTTTGCTAAAAGCACCTGAAATGATGAATGAAGTTCTTACGACTTACGCATCATAAACTTAGCTCAGAAGCCGAGATGTATGTAAACTTCCAAGCATCGGAACACTAAACTGAGCCATATTTTATTTAATCCTTAGATTACCTCACCGCACCCCATGAGGTAGGTACTATTGTTCTCCTTTTATATTCAAGGAAATGGAAATATTCAGAGGCTAAGAAACTTGCCTAACATTAGTAAAGAGCAGAGCTAGGATTCAAACCTATTCTGCCAGAATCCACTTTTACCATTGTAGAGCTGCTTACCTTCATAAAACTCAAGGAAAATAGTTATCTTTATTAATGCTTTAAATTTATATTGTGCATGCTGTCTAGATTCTCTTAATAAACTATGAAATAGATTCAGAAATAAAGTCCTGAAACTCAAATAGCTTTAGTTCTTTTTTTTGATGCTCAGATTGCTCATTTTCCCAGAACCTCAATTTCTTTACCAATAAAATGATATTAGCCTATAAAATTCCTCTTGAAGAAAATGAATATAAGTGTGATATGGTAACAAAAGTACCAGGCAGGGCACTCGGGTATTTTGTCTTAGCTCTGGCTGTGTGACCATGGGGAAGTAACTTTACTTCTCTGTGGTAGACACTTCTATGAATTCATATTGCTTTTGATCTAATATTCTAAGACTCTATGTCTATCTGAGCTGCTGAGCTCTTGAATGAATTGTAAAAAAATTATTAAAATGGTAAATGAAAGCCTATGTCCTCACTGAGTGAGACAAGCACCAAGAATTTTACCACCATGTTTTAATGCCCTATTTCAATATTACTCCTTTTGCTTTCCCTAAGAATAAACCTGAAATTGAAGAAATAAAATCTCAAAATTCTAGTGGTTCCTGACTGCCACAAGTGGCCAGTATCAAAGCATCACTGCACACCACTAATCATTGACCTGGAGGTGGTGAGCTGTGGCCTTTTTGATGACTGTCCTGATTGCTGGGGGAGAAAGGAAACTTCCTATGTCAGGGGTCACATGGTATAACTCTCTCCAGATTTGGCTGGGGAGACTTGCGGAAGAAGGCCTCATGCCCTCCGCACTGTGTGTCCCAGAGCTTCCTGGAGACCAAAATTACAAAGTGGCCAGATATCTACTACTTATTAGCAGTGGAAGTCACAGAGAAAGTTAAATCCATTGGCTCCAAGGAGATTTTTGGAAAATCCATCATGCTAATTTCCCCCATGTTTCTCCAGGGCCTCTGTGGCCCAGTCTCTGCAGGGGGAACAAATCTGCCCTGTTTCACGAGGAGGAGGATGCTGGAAGGATAACTGAGAACCCAGTGGCAAGGTTTTCTGAGATGAAATGCTTGTGAAGACAACCTAGAGCACTGTGCCTGGTGACAAGAAAGAGCTCCTCCACTTACTGTGTCATTAGGGCACAGTGAACTGTCAGACACCTGTTCCCCAAGGCTGCACAGCAAGCAGAACACAGCTGAGCTGGGTATTTAATTTGGGGACTTGCATGCTTGTTTTCTTCTATACTGGCTTCCTTAGCTGAGGAATTAGGCACAAGTTCTAGCTCCCGGAAGGGATATCTCACTCCATGTAATAATGGTAGCCAGTGCTTATTAAAGAATCTCCCATGCATCAGATTCTGTATTAAATACTGTCCATGAATATCATTCAAGCCTCTCACCCATCACCTAAGAATAGAAAAGACAGACTAGTAGAAACCAAATTTCCCTAACAATGTTGGTAAAGTGTTTCTTTAGGTAAAGAAATACTTTAATTCAACTGAATAGAAAAAAAATGTTCTTGGAAACAGGTGGTCTACTGAGGTGGCCACGGGAGAAGATCCACAGGATTTAGAGATTCCTGACTCGGTCTGCAATGGGTCATGGACCCCACAAACTCATCCTGGTCATACTAGCCTGGCTGTCCTTGATCCTGGTTCTAGGACAGACTGTCTTAGTGGTGTGACTTTTGGATATTCCTGAAAAATCTGTTCCTAAATTTCCCTCCCTAAATGGCTTTCTCTTGGACAAAGCCTCCTACCTGTAACGATGGGGACAAGAGTACAAGCAAATGCTTTGCTGAAGGACAGTTGCCCAGCCAGCCGGACATTCCCTGTCACCGCAGCCCATGAGCCACCAGCAAAGCTGGGCTCTGGGCTCCCAGCTGGATCCTCCCAGCCCTCTTTACAGCTCCCTGGGGGCTCATCCATCAAAAGGAGATAATTAGCCTGTTGTTTCTGAAACCAGTCAACCAGCTTCACAATCACTTTCTGAAAACATGTAGGGGATTAAATGACCAAAGATGATGGGGAAAAGAGCAGCAAGGGTGGATGGATACTGATTGCTGATAGGAAGGAAACCCTACATGAAATTGGTGCAGAGAGGGACCCAAAAAGGACACAGAGCCTGAGACCTCCGTCTCCACCCTGCTGGGAAAGTAATCAGATGGTTTTTAGTTTCTATGTCCATTCAGTATGGAGCAAAAACTGATTAGGAGGCCAAACTACCAGCCTGGTACCCTGAATATCTGTGTTCCCATCCCTTCCCTCCACCCACTGCCCCTTCCCGGGCATCCCTGCACAATTTCTAGGAAGTGCACAGGCTCTGGATATGGAACACAATTCACATTTTGGCCTATTTTTAATTTGTTTAAAGACCTTGTCCAAATTCCTTTGTTCCTGTCAGGATTATTTGCCTAGTGTGTGAAATCAGACCTTAGGGGTCACGGTACTTGGTTGCTTCTTAACAAGAGGATAAAAATCACATGAGGTCACATGATATGTCTAGCACAACACTTGGCACAGAGGAGGCACTGAGTAAGTCTGAGTTTCTCTCTCCTGAGAATCAAACTCTCTTCTCTATCCCTAAAACACAAGCTGCCAAAAGAGAGGGCCTGGCATTGATTAACCCATGGCAGGATACCTGGTTTGCTTCTATCACTGTGAGATGCTCATTGGGAACCAAATACAAGAAGTCCTGATCCCTGTTTTGTCCTCTGTGAGCTGAGTCAGTTGCTTAGAGCCTCAGGTCTCCATTTCCTCACCACTAAGTAGGGCAAATGAGGCCTGTTTTGTCTGCCATGTGGGGTTTTCAGGGCAAATGAGATGGAGCATGGACAATCTTCCTGTGACCTCCATGGAGCTAAACAAAATCAAGGCTTTCTCTGCCCATGCCACTCTGTGCCTCCAGATCTGTTAACGCATTTGCTCACCTAGCAGGAATCTATAGTTAGCCTGCGGTTTATGAAATCAATCAGCCATAAAGGCTCTCTGCAACACCTCCCTCTTGCTCACATCTCTAACTGATTGTCAAGATATGCCAACCCCACCACTGTCTCTGGTCCCTTGAATCCCTCCCCCTTTTTGCCACCACTTGTATTAATTTTCTATTGCTACTAACGACAAATTACTGCAGACTTAGTGGCCTAAAACACCACAAATTTACTATCTTATAATTCTGTGAAGTAGAAGTGTGACTGAGATCTGGGCTGAAGTCAAGGTGTGGTGGGGATATCCTTCTGGAAGGCTCTTGGGGAGAATCCTCTCCTTGCCCTTTCTACCTTCCAGAGGATGCCTACATTCCTTGGCTCATGGTCCCTTCTTCAAGTAAATCCAAGCCTGGCTCTTTTCTGTCACCTTCTTTCAGGGATCCCTGTGATTACTCTGGGTTTACTCCAATAATCCAGGAGACTTCCTGATTTTAAGGTCAGCTGATGAGCAACCTTAATTCTACCTGCAACCTAGATCTTCCCTTGCCATTTAACATTCAAAGATTCCAGAGGTCAGGATGTGTAATATTTGGCAATCATCATCCTACCTGCCACACCTCCCTCATAAAATCCTCATACCTGTCACCCAGAGCACTGCTGACATCATACGCCTCCGTGCCTCTCTGCTGCAGACAACGACTATAAAATGTGCTTGAGGACTAAATCCTTACTTAAGAGATGATTTTGCTAAAACAAACTGTATCCGTGCCTCATAGAGTGCCAATATTTAAATAGCCAAAAATAGTTAAAAATGAAGGAGTCCCAAGGCACCAGGCACACTTTTAAGTACTTTGCACATATTAATTTACTGCTTACATCAACCTAATGAGGAAAGTATGCATGACATGTCCATTTTACAGGCGAGAAAACTGAGGCACAGAGAAGCTATCATGTCTTTAGTGTTCCAGGTAGGTGGCACAGCAAGAATTTAAGACCACATAGCCTCACTTCAAAGTCCTGTGCTCATAATTACCTCACTGTAGTCAAGCAAACTAAAAGGTTTAGTCCTCAAGAATCTTCCATAGCTGTTGTTTACAGGAGATAAGATGCTATTATATAAATGATGTGCATGAGAATTGGCCTCAGGTTGACAAGAGTTTGACTTTTTATCCTACCACTTTTTGCTTTTGGAAAGTTACTTTGTCTTCAGTTTATTTTAAAATAAGAGTAAAATTGTCTATTGTATGTTGTTAAGAACTATTTACAGAAGTGCCTAAGATAATGCACAGGACAAAGTGGGTTCCATGCAGATGTGAACCCCTCCTTCAACTGCAATGCTGAGTATTATAATATTGTGGGTACCACAAATATGGAACACAAATTAGGAAACGCTCCAAGACACAAGGCAGTTCCATCAGTTGATCTTCCAAGACACCATGTATCCTAACCATTGGTTATGCTTTGGATCTGAAGTGTCCCCTAAAAGCTCCGATTAATGCAGGAATATTCAGTGGTGAAATGATCAGATTATGAGAACTGTAACCTAGTTTGAATGAACAAACTGGGTGGCAACTGCAGGCACATGGGGATTGGTTGGAGGAAGTGGGTCACTGGGGGGTGTAGCCTGGAAGGTTTTATCTTCTCTGTGGTCCCTTCCCCCTCCCTCTCTGCTGCCAACTCCTGAGCTGCTTTCCTCTGCAATGCCTGTCTGCCATGATATTCTGCCTCGCTTTGGGCCCAGAGCCAGAGTAGACCAAATCTCTGAAACCAGAGCCCAAATAAACTTTTCATCTTTCAAGTTGTTCATCTGGTATTTTGGTCACAGCAACGAGGTAAAGCTGACTAAACCATCATCTTACTTTCCCATGGTGTTCCATTCTATTTCCTTTTGGAATTCAGCCAATCTCAACTTGTTGCCATTTCTGGAATATGACCAGAACTTTTCTCCCTCTTGGTTGTGGTCAATCAATTTTTTCAACCAAAATGTCTTCTTTTCTTATTTTATCTACCTGGGCAGATTCTTTATGGACAGTTGCTTAGCCCCTTCCCTGACCACCATGGTATTTTGTCTATGCTTTTAGTATATTCCACCTCATGATTCTATTGAACTACTGATCCAAATCCATTTCCCCCTTTATCTACATGGTCCCAATCTTTTAATCTTTTTTTAAAAATATTTATTTCTTAGGTGTAGATAGACTCAACACAATGCCTTTATTTTTTATGTGGTGCTGAGGATCGAACTCGGTCCCGCCGGTGCTAGGCAAGCACTCTACCGCTGAGCCACAATCCCAGCCCCAATCTTTTAATCTTTATGAGCCTCAAGTGAACATTGTGCCATGGAGCTGAATGTAGAACCAAATAAGACGTGGTCCAGGCAGTAAGACCCATTAAGGAAAACAACAGGTACGTAAAAATCCCATCCAAGGAGGAAAGTCATATATGTCCTACTAGAAATTCATTATATGCTTGGGACAGAAGGTAGGAGAATAAAGTTGAAAGAAAGGCTTCATGAAGCTGGTGTCAGTGTATCTTGGGGAGGACCTATCTGGAAAGAATGTAGAGAAGTCTCTTAGAAATACTGCTTAAGTCCCTCAGATGCATCCATTCACCATAATTAAATGATCTTACTTTACACATATTTCTACCAGAGACCCAGGACTTGCTTTGGTGGTAAACAGTAGACATTTTCACTTCCTCAGAAGTAAAGCTGTTGCAATCAGCTAGAGGAGAATTTTGATCTAGCTGTTCAGTGACAGAGCAGAGCTGCCACAAGTAGCAGCTTTTGGGCTTGATGAGTAAAAACTCACCTCTGCAGTGACCTCTGGTTCTGGTCTGCATTGGAGGACAGGCAGTGCTCTATGGTATACAGCACAGGGCTAAGGACAAAAGAGGAGTGCTCACCTCCTTCAGACATACTCAATCATGCTCAGTACAACCCAGCTCTTGACCAATGGCACCCAAAGCAGAACTGCAATTCATAGGCCTGAATTGGCTTATCACAGGCCTCTGAGCATGCAGACCAGATGACATTAGGGAACATCCATCCCTCTCCTCTCATACTGAGAGGGTAATATTCTTTGGGATGTTTCTTCATAGAGAAGAAACAGATGTTTCCCTCCAGAGAAAGCATTCAGTGCACCAAATCTTACCTGTAAAATTTGACAGACAATTTCATTTTGTTAATTTTACAGTTTAAGAGAAATAGTTGATTTCTTATAATTCAATTGCTATGCATTGGATTTAAGAAAAGCCTGTTTAAAATGCAGTGTGCCAGAAGCACTGGCCTAGACTTAATAGGCAGAAGATTTTCTAGGAATTGCTGGATTGAGGTATGAAAACAATGTGATTTAGTATGGTGCTATAACTTTTTTTTTTTTTTTTACTTCTTCATTCTTAGGAATGTTTGACAATGTTGCAAGAGTTTTCATTGACATCATAGTTTGGAGTTAATTTAGGCAAATCTGTGCTACATGGAGCCAGCTAGCAGAATTCTGATGAGTTTTAGAATCTCCTTGCTCCCTCCTTCCTGGACAAGTTGAGTTTCCCTCCTGCAGGTCACGTAGCCAATAACAGCTGCTCACAGAAGAGAAACTGCAGGAGGGTGCACCACTACCTTCCCTGAAAACTCCAAGTCCAAATCTTTGGCTTTGTTAACTTTGAATTCTGTAGGGTTTTGACTATCTCCATAAACAATGCATCACAGTAGTGATTCACCTCACAGTTGTAGAAGGAAAGATAAAGATGTGATGTTTAAAAACCATTCTATATATGAATCTTTGTGTTGGAAGCTTATGATATGTTGGTAAGTTCTTTGGCAAGCTTCCTGATACCGGGGGAAGGCCTAGGCAAAGAGTCAGAAACCCAAGGTGAAGTCACCCCTTTACTCACCGTTGTTACCTTGAGCTAGTGACAATGAGTCATAGATCATTTTTCTGGAACCAAGGATGGACAGAAATAACTAATGAATGAGCCAGTATCCCTGGATTCTTCTGAGTCTTTTTCCCTTGAACTATACAATGAAGGGATGAGTAACACTATCATCTGTTAGTTAACTAATCTATGTGGGCATAGGCCAATTACCAGTTCACTAGAGAATGTCATTATTATTATTATCTACATTTGTTATTTTATCAATTGCAAGAGTAAGAGAAATAAGATAAGCAGTAACATGGATAAAGTTATCAATAATTTATAGGACTTTGACCCCCTTATTCTAACATTATCTTCTTTCAATTAAATTAAAAACATTTTTGGTGGGTGGATAAGCCCCCAAAGCTTATTTATCTTACAATGTAAGTTGAGTGAGGGGATCCATGCATCTGGAACATTCATCAGGGCACCCATATACTGACAACCAGACATACCCTACCACCCTGACCATTTCCACTATTTCTGAGACCCTAGGATGGAATAATTAGGACACAAAGCTTGAAACTTTCATGGTTCCCACCTGTGGAAGGAAGCAACATGGGGTGAAGACACAGGTGTCACTTGGGGGTGGGCTCTCTGGTGGGCGTGTTCTACCAAAACAGATATTGTGGTCTGTCTGCTTGAGGCTCGAGGGTCAGTGAAGCATGTGCTCCTCAGTCTGCACCCCATCCTGAAAGCGAGAGGGATCTCACAGAGGCAGATGGTATCAATATCATCTAACTCCATTTGCCAGACACAAAATGGTTACTCTTTGGGCTCCCAGTCACGACATACTCTTTGTTAGAAAGAAGGTCAGAAGGAAGAATCCACTTTCAAAAATAGACTCTCAGCAGGTCACACAGGAGACATGTGGGTCAGCTCTATTTTCAGTTCTGCTTTGGCAGTAACCACAAAGGGAGGCTAAGTTCACTTTCTTGTGGTTTTAGAATCCTGCTGGCATGTCCCTTTCCATGGTGACTGGAAGGACTGATCAAGGGGCCAGAGCCAAGGCCTTAGACACGCTGTTCCAGACGCTTCAACACTTCTGCTGACAAATGGTGAGGGTCCGTTCCCTTCAAAAAATAGTCTGACAAAGATGAAAGGGTAATATAAAGGGCAGTAAGATGTATGAACCCCAAAGTAGTGTTTTCAGACAAGCCGATCATATCCTGACAGTCTATTGCTCTAGTGCATGATTTGAAAGTGTTTCCAAGATGGATAGGAACAGGGAACAAGATAAGAGGATAAGAGGCAACTGCATTAAACCTAGGATAGCCCTTCTTTCTTAGACAAATGACAAATGTGCAGAATATGTAGCAAGAAGATTAATTATATATAATATTCATACAATCTTCCTCTTGAAATGTTAATAGTGTAGAGATAGTCGACTGCCCTGTAGGACTAATTATGATCCTGTTTCAACACAGGTCAAAACGGTAGGCACTATCTACAGTAATAAAGATCAGAGAAATGAATTTGGACAAGACTCAGGACTGCTGAAACACAGAAGGCCAAAGCCCTCTAGGATGTTTTGTTAACAACATCATAGTCAAAAAAACCAAACCATCTCCTATTTCTTTTACAAATCCTCTTTCTGCTATTATTTTATTTACTCACTGAGGCAATTGTTCCATGCTCAGGAACCACAGAGAGAACTGACAGAAAATTACAATGGTTAAGAGAGAGAATCTACAGAAACAGAAAAGAAAGATGAATAGATATCTGTTTGCAGGCATTTCTAAGTAGAGAAGAGCAGGCACCCAGCAATCCATCTTTCAGCTTTCAAAAGAGTCTGGAAGTTAGTTCCTTCAATCAAAGGAAAGGCAGAGCTCAAAACACATAACAATAACTATCAGCATAATGCCCAGATGGCTCCTTTGAGTTTAAGCAGTCCACATATACATCACAATATTTGTTAAAGAGTCGATTACCCCAAGTCTCAGAAGAGAGAGTTGGGAGTACTGTGATTAAAAGGCACATTACTTACTAGGGCATCTCTCCTCCTCCTCTGTTGGTGGCTCCTTCTCTTGCTTGGGTGGACCTCTGATTTTGTGTACCAAGGCACACAGTTTTCCTGCCCAGGTGGTGTCCTCATCTTCCTCCTCCTCTTCTTCCCAGGGAACTCCTAGCAAGCCAAAAACAAAGTGAAACACAAACAGTACAAGTATTAGAATGTAAAGATGCTGCTTCTTATCCTCCTGGAGCTTTCTAAAAGGACCGCAGGCGGCTGCCCATGAATATTTACTTATATTATGCCTTTTGGGAAGTTTTTTAAAAGATGATTTCCTGCATACCAGAACATCAAGTAATTTTAATTCCAGGATTTTTCTTTTACTAACCTGAACTTAAAAAGGGATCTAGAATCTCTAGAAAGAAAGAGTTTAACGTTGCATTATTTTAAGTGAAAAGCTCAGCTAACTACCCACAGATTACTCAATCTACCCCTGTACACACAGCACAAATGTTGAGAGCCACTTAAAACCAGCAGCTGTGTGTCAAGATAGGGATCACTGGCTTAAAATCCTGAAGGGCAGAAGTTTCTGCCTCCCTGACCATGTACACTGTAATAGCTAAATGGGGATCAGAATCTGGGCTCCTGTAGAGCAGAGTTCTAACTGTCAGTAAACTGGGTGAGGGGTATGTGATGGTCTGTTATTTTCCTTCTTTCTCTAGAGACCCTGTTCCCTCTGAATTTCCAGAAAGTCTTCTCTAGGTAGAAAGAATGTCAGGCATACATTCTGCTAAGGTTACCTCCTATATTTTCTCTGACCCACAGTGTCTGGATAGAATCACTTCTTGACAACTGATATTGCAATTCAAAATCAAGAGTGACTCCACCTGCCTCACCCTGGGTTTTCTAAGGCAGGAATGGGGAGCAGACTCTCTTGGCTCCAGCCTCTCAGCAACTCACCACAGTGAGCAAGAAGGTCCTCATGGAAGTCGTACAGTTCCTCCCGGATCTCCTCTGGGCAGGGGCAGTTCTCTCCCAGTTGAAAGTTAAGAAGCATGTTGATCTTTGAGGATGAGAATGAAAGGCTAATTGGTTTTCAGTATTGGTCAAGGGAACTCAGATCCTGTTTTAGACACCTAACACTCTGTAAGAGTTTTATTTTTAGTGAAAACGGTCAATATGCAAAAGTAACTTTCATTTTCGCTAATTGTAAAAGTAATTCATTAGTTGCATAAAATTCAGAGAATAAAGAAAAAAATATACTGGATCAATTTTACCACCAATAATGTTTTAGTTAACATCTTCAGACCGATTGGGACTACACTCTAGATATACATTTTTAAAACTATATTTTCCACTTACTATAAATTATGTTTATTAATTTGAATATTTTTAACCTGATTTTTTAAAAGTTTATCATTTATTGGAGCATTTGCATATTCAAATAAATTTTAATCAAAACTAATGTTTTTCACATGAAGTAGTGTCAAAAATCAGCCACAAATTACAAAATAAAATCTTGAAGTAGTAGATGAAGATTAAGAAATTTGAGTTTGTTATTATCTTCTAATACATTCCCTACACCAGTTTTAATTTCCCCGTAGGTACAAAGTAAAAATGATTTATTAACCTGATTTTTTACATTACATTTCATTCTATTGATGAATAATAATTTGTATAAAATTTATTCTGTTATGATATGAGGAAGTGTCTATTTTTTGTACTTATTATTAAAAGTTGCTTTGAACTTCATTTTATATAATTTTGCTTGCATATATAATCATTTTCTTAGGATAAACTCCTAGAAGAAAAATGATTAGAGCAAGTTTGTATATTTTAATGGCCTTTGATATAAACATGAGCCAAATTGCTCTCCAGAAAGCTCCCAACAATTTGCATTATTACAAAATTTATACAAGAGTATTACTTTGCCATATCCATTATATTCACACATTTTCAAGTCTTTACCAATTTAATGGTTGAAAAATATCATATACCTGTTGCCTTAATTTGCATTTAATTGGTGAGGCTGAACTTTGTTTGCTCACACACAAAGACCAATTTATTTCATATTTTATAAATTTTCTGTGTTTTCCTCCATTTTTCTATTGGGTAATTATCTTTTAAAAAATTAGTTGGCAAGTTCTTAGTTCTTTGCAATATATATTCCAAATATATTTGTCATTTTTAGTAAACTCCTATTTGTTCATAGGGCTTTTGTTTTATGTTTGTAATCACCTTAGCATTTTTTTTCCTTTATAGTACCCACCCCCCACCCCCAAACCCTCAGGTATTCTTAAATACTTCTGACAGTTTGGTGAAGTCCAGATTAATGTTTTTACATAAACAGAAAAAGACATGCAGGATTACAGAGAAACAATGATATTAAAATCCACTGTATCTGTGATATAGTAATACATGTCCTTTATTAACTCAGATGGCTACTTAGTAGCCACTCTTCAAACTGTGATCTTGAAGCAATGATGAATGTAAATCATATTTCTCAATATTATGATCACTGTACGTCACACGTAAAGATGTGCCATTACTATTGGTGATAAAGTTAGATACTTGTTTTGCTGTCCTACATTAATAATGAAAAGCAACACTATCTGAGATTAGTAGCAAACTGATATTCATTTCCTGCCCAGGTTCTTGGACTTGGGCTTTCTTCCCACGGGTTCACAATGCAGGTCAGTGAACATTTAGAGGGACTGTAGAAATAACTGGAGTCAATACTGTCCATTTTACTGGTTTTGGTCACTATAACCCCAAAACCAGGCAAAGGAGTATATTCTCTGTTATGGATTTCTAGGTTGGAAAAAGTTTACAACCTCCTATTAAATCATAAGCTTTATTGAACAGGAAGAATGTTACTTAAACCTTCTACTATAACCTATTCTTTTGAAGTAGGTAGAAGTGTTGTCTGTAATAAAATAGTGTCCAGTAAATAGGTTGGAAAAGTCATTTTTGTGGTTTTTCCAAGATGCTAAATTACTGAAATTATATCAACAAAATATACACATAAATCATTTATTAAGTAAATATAAGATCTGAAGGTGGCTTCAGAGTCAGAAAAGTTATTTCTTTACTGAAAGACCTTTTGTTTGGTGGAACACTTAGGACACTGGGATGCATCTGCCTGCAGGGCATAAAACTGAAAGCTGGAAAACTGGACAGAGCAGAACTTTCTGCTGCAGGTCATGGCCTCTGATGAAGTCCTTTTGGAAGCAAAAGACCAGCTGACTATGCCCAGTTCATTTGCCAACAACCATGGGACTAATCTTAGTTTTATCTTCTTTTGCACTTAGCTATATCCCTCAAGGATGTGTTCTTCATCACCCTGAAAACTCTCTGGATATAGGGAGTAAAACCCATGGGAGGGGAAGGAAGGGGTTAGAAATGATGGTGGAATGTGATGGACATTATTGTCCAAAGTACATGTAAGAAGATACGAATTGGTGTGAATATACTTTGTATACAACCAGAAATATGAAAAATTGTGCTCTATATGTGTAATAAGAATTGTAATGCATTCCACTGTCGCATATAAATAAAAAAAATTAAATGAATTTTAAAAACCCTCCATTTTTCTGAGTGAAATTATATCATTTTCTGATAAATGGATGAAACTGGCAAACACTGTAAGTGAAATAAGCCAGACTCAGAAAATCAAGGGTTGAATGTTTTTGCTCACATGTGGAAGATAGAGAGAAAAAAGGAATAAAAATGGGGATCTTGCAAAAGTAGAAGGGAGATCAATAGAGTAGAAATAGGGGATTCAAGGGGAGGAAAATGAAGTTGACCAAATTATGTTATGTGCATACATGAGTATATCACAATGCATTCCATTTTTATGACTATAATGTACCAATTAAAAATAAATCAATAAATAGAAGGAAGACCAATAGAGTAGAGGAAGGAGATCAGGAGAAGAAAAGGAGGGAGAGAAAGGGGAAGTACTAGGGACCAAAATGGAGTACACTATGTTAGAGGCATTTATGAATTTTTCAAAATGAACCCCAGTTACGTATAACTATGATGCACTAATACAAAAATTTTAAAAACCCTGTTTTCTCACAACAAAGGTTGTGAGATAACATTCCCATTTAAAAAATTCTAATTTCCATGCATCCTATTTTCTAAGTGATTCTGTACTACTAACCTCTGAAATTGATCTAAATCCTCCATAACCTTCAATAGCATTAAATGCATCTTACACTGAGAACACAATGGGCAGGTGCCCTCTAGAAGTACTCAAGGTGGGCTGCAGATGAGACAGCTGAAGTTCATAGCAGCGTGCTTCTTTTATTCTATTCCGAAACCAGCAGTATCAGCATTACCTTAAAGCTAGCTAAAAATGCAAAGTACTGAGCCTCATTCTATAACTACCAATTAGAGACCCTAGAAGCAGGACCAGGAAATCTTTTTTTTTATTAATCTCTTTAGGTGATTTTATTCAAGAACTGCTGGTCTAATAATTAACCCATTATGTCTCATCAGTCCATAAAAACTTACATTGAGCAACAAATGTATTATCTGTGGTAAATTTGAAATAAACATGCTCTTTTAGTTTTATTCTTTTTGAGAAAAGTAGTCAGCAAGTGATTAGTGATATTTAGTAATATTATTAATTATCCCATGAGTAATAAATTTTATAACATGTTCTTCATTTATGATTTCCAGCCTATTTTAATGCAACTGTGCTTACTGTATTGAAATAGTTGCAGAATTGCAAACGTGGGCTCTTGATGAGTTAAGGAAGAGTTTGAGTTATAGATCTGAAATGATTTCTCAGAGGACTGTTTATAAGAAAGTGAGGGGGGCAGGTGATGGAGTCCCTGTGGAAGGCAGACAGGTCTGGAGGCAGAATGGGGAAAGGAAGGGTGGGAGCCACCACTGTCCTTCCAGGAGCCAGGACCATGAGGAATGTTGGGTGGATGGCCGTGATGCTGCCTGGGTCAAAGAGATGCAAGAAAAATGTGAACTCACTTACTGGGCTGTGACTGAGGGTCACAGAACAAGGCAAGAGACAAATGCAAACATCTCTGATCCTAAAGCCAATGGCAGCTCAAGTAATACTAAGCAATCTAAATGAATGATCTCATAGGCTCCTCACAAGAACCCTGGGAGGTATGAACATTACTCACACACTGCAGCTAAAGAAACTGGGACAGAGATCATGTGGCTAAGACCACAAGTGAGTGTCCCAGCAGCCAGAATGGGAGCTCTGTAGCCTCAAGTTAATGCCAGAGCTGTAACCACCAGATCACCTGTCCTACCATTATTCACAAATACACAAAAGCACCAGGATTCGCCCAGTGACATGAGGAACATCCACATGGCTGCCAGTCTAAAAGCAGCCTGCAAGGTTCATAAAGTCTTCAAGAGTGCTTCTTGGGAGGTAATAGGAAAAACCACACATGGGTGCATTTGGCACAGCACAATGATCTGTCCAATCAACCCCAAGAGTTTCTTCCTTCTGGGTCCAGCATAGGGATGGTAGGCTTTGCCTTCTCTACAGCATGACCAGTACCATTCAGATGAATTTTTAAAAAGTCAAGATATGTGGTTAATTTTTAAATCAATATAAATATCTATGTTCTGCAAAGCAGATTAGGTAAGTAATTGGATGAGGTTGTAGTTGTGCCATTAATATAAAATAGTGGTAATTATATTGACAACAACTTACGAATAGGCTGCTTATTAAATACATATAATATCCTAAGATTTGTCAGACACAGTACACTGATTTCTTCACTGAAGGATCTATGTTCTCCTTTGGACACTGAGAGAGCAGTGGCCAACCAACCTGCAGGTATCAGAGCTCTGCTGAGCAGGAGGATAAATGGAAATGATTGTTTTACAAGATATCGCTCCCTCACTTAGAAGCTTCTCACTGGGGTTTTTGTTCTTCTCAAAGAAGCCTTCCCATCTGGGTAAGGCTGAGCACAGGTGGGGTACTGCAGAGAACAAATATGACACATGGCAGATGATGATTCACGTCCTGAATCTGGTTCTCCAGACTTCGTGGGGCTGAGGAGGCTCTTAGCAAGGCACAGCCCACTGGGCAAGAGTGTTTGGACATGTAAGATGAGGAAGACTGCAACCGCTCTCATAAGTTGGGGCCCATTAGCCATGTTTTGTTGGTCTCTGAAAGAGGGGTAGTAACTTCTGGAAGCCTGGCAGAGATTCTTCTGAGTGGTGGCTCACTGCTGAGGAGACAGCCGAATCCCAACAGCAATCTGTTTTTGACTTGCTAGTAAAGGCATAGGGAGAAGAGGGTAGGGAGGAGGAAGCCCTGCTCTAAGTATAGTGTAGAAAAGGTTATTATCCCACCCTAGATACTGCTCGGTCACAATCTGCAGAGGACCAGGCCTGTCTCCTGCTGCCATAGGGGCTCCTTTAATCTTCCACAGAGGAAGCCTTGAGGCTACCCCAGACACCTTAAAGGATTTGTGGGCCCTGCTCTGTGGGTGCTAAGTTTTCTCATGGGACCTGGAAGTGACTCAGGAGGGGATGCTCACCTGCTCCTGTGGGGGTGAGCGGAACTCCTTGGTCTTCCGGGCAGTCAGGGCAGCAGACATGTTCAGGGCCTGCATGAGCTCATCATAGCGGAACTTCTGATTAACTTGCAGCTTGGAGACATAAATGTCACCAAATGCCACGATGGCCTCTACTCGGTGCTGCAGCTCACAATCGCAGAGATAGCTGAGAAGCTCACACATCTGTAACAAAAGCATTAAGTGTACACGTTTGTGTAGTAAGTAGCACTCTAAGTACACCCCTGGACCTGCCAGCATCTCCATTTTACAGATGTTAACACTGAGTCCTAGATAATTGAAATCATCTGTTCAATGGCACATAGTAAACATAAAGTTATATTGCTTGAATCCAAGCTAGTCTGCATTCAGAGAACAACTGTTCCCCATGGAAGGCCAGGGAACAAGAGGAAAATGAGCTCACTGGAGACAGAGTAAATCTGCCTGTGGAGAAAAAGAACAGCTTTCTAAGAAAATGTTTTCCCAGGAAACTCAGTACAGAAGCCAATGCCAAAATGCTCACGTGAGCCCTGCCTTCGTTTCTGCTGACTTCCTGAAGGAAGGAAAATTGAGATGTCTATCCCTCACCCTTCTTTCACTGTTGTGATATACACTGTTTTGTTGTGACTAGTGCTTCTGGATTGTTATTATGATAATCTTATATCTATGTAAAATATAATTTTTTAGATAAAAAAAGTTAAAACTGGGTGTGAGACAACTATAGAGAATTGGGGGAAATCATTAAATATCTGCTGGGTATGATGGTGCATGTCTAATACCAGTGGCTTGGGAGGCTGAGGCAGGAGGATCACAAGTTCAAGCTTAGCTTCAGTAACTTAGTGAGACCCTGTCTCAAAATAAAAAATAAAAAGGACTGGGGATGTGGCTTACTGGTTAAGTGCCCCTGCGTCCAATCTCTAGTGAAAAAAAAAATCTTGAAACATTTTGCACTCAGAGTACCTTTTAATTAAGGCCATGCATGATGGGGATACATTCAGAAAAATTTAGCATTAGATGATTTTGTCATTGTAAGCACATAATAGGGTATGTTTACACAAACCAAGATGTGAACGGCATAGCTCAGTGATGTAATCTTACAGGACCACCATCATGAAATGTCATTGGGAAGCATGAGACTACCTCAAAGTTCAGGTTTACTTTAAAAACTCCTAAACTGGAAGCTATAGATGTTGTATTCCAGGTATCATCTATGACAAAGGACTCCATGTGCTAGACAGGGGACTCACATTAAAAGAAGTCTTGGTCCTATATCAGAATAGCGCATTCATGTTTTAAAAATGCTTATGGTATAGGTGTATATAATTTTATATACATAATTTTTCTATACTCAATGTTTTGGGCTACCTATCAATTCCATTGAATACAGATATGAGAGCTTCTATAGATTATTATAATACAGTTTATGGTAAAACATAGTACATATTGTGTTTTATAAAAATGTATCCTAATATTATATTTGGTAATAATCTTTTACATTTTACAAATAAGCAGCTAAGGCTGCTTCTGGCCACTGACTTGGCAAGTTCTCATAACCAGTAAGCTGGTTGTGCATGCCTAATACCAGTGGCTTGGGAGGCTGAGGCAGGAGGATCACAAGTTCAAGGTTTGCCTCAGTAACTTAGGGAGACCCTGTCTCAAAATAAAAAATAAAAAGGACTAGGGATGTGTCTTAGTGGTTAAGTGCCCCTGAGTTCAATTTCTAGTACAAAAAAAAAAAAAAAAAAAAGAGGAAAAAAATCTATGGCACATAGCAACCATAAAGTTATTGCTTGAATCCAAGCCAGTCTGCATTCAGAGAACAACTGTTCCCCACTAAGGCCAGGGAACAAGAGGAAAAAAAGCTGAATGAAAGAACTTAATCTTAGCAATAGTTGATGCAGGCTTCTCCATAGTGGCATAGGCTGGGCCTACTTGATTCATCTCCCTTTCTCTTTTCTCTGTGCCTGTAATACAAAAGTTATCATTCTCAGTACATAACTGATGCTAGCTTATGCTGGGAAAAAGTATTTTAGGCAGTGTCAAAGGCTCCCAGGCAGTGCAGGGAGTGGCTCTAGGAGCATGACTGCCCTCGGCTTGGATGGAAGTTGTGTGAATGCTGCAGTCATATGACCACACCAATCTGCAAGAATATGGCATCTACTAAGAGCAGGTGACCGGTGCCATCTCCCTGTGAGCCAGTTCCTTGAGGTTACTCCAAGCCTAAGGCTTGACTCCCTCTCTAGGCAGCCATCTCACAAATGAGCACTTAGATCCCAGAGGTTAAAAAATAAGGGCAAACTTATCACTGTTAGCAGAAAACATTTCTAAAACATCTGCCTTATTGACCAAGTCAGCATTTTCATTTGGCATGGGGAGACATAAGGAATATATTCCACGTCAGAAACAAGCATTGCCCACAAGCTCCAGGTCTTTGAGTGTGGATGCAGGACTCTTTCAGCAGTGGGTTGATGCCCATGCCCACTGTCCCTCCTATCAGCCCGGCTGTGCTCTCTCCCACCCAGGCCCTTTCCAACACACAGGAGCTTTGTTGTTCAGAGTTACCTGCAGCTTGACGGACTCTGGCAATCGGGTCTGCAGCAGGCCTTTGATTGGAGGCTCCTTGCTGGTCTTCTCCCCAGCCTCCACTGCCTTCTCTTCCACCTGGGTCACTTCCTCCTTTTCTGCTCCCTCTTCTGACTCTCCACTGTGCTCCCCAAACACAGAGGGATCAATCAGGAGGAGAATCTGACGGACATCATCATCATCAAACACGCCCATGACCAACAGGGTTCCAATGAGCTTCAGCACAGGCACAAACTGGAACTCCACAGAACCCCCCACAGGGTCTCGGATGTGGGCTCCACTACAGTGCACCGCCTCGGTTAGCATACTCAGTGCCTTTGTCTTGAGAATCTCCAGGGGAATCTCGGGGCTCTGCTTCTGGTGCTCCTCACTGGTTACCACGAAACAAGGGGTGGAGAACCTGAAGCCTGGCTTGAGGCACGTCCGCAGGCCCACCCCTGGCAGTCCGTGCCTCTTGGACTCATCTGGGTACAGGTGGATGTTCCTGGTGGTGCTGGTGATGGGGATGATGTATTCATTCTTCATCATCAGTTTCCTCTCCTTAGCATTGGCCAGGTGGATGCTAATGAGCAGGTCATAGAATCCGGATCGAAGGAGGCCAGGGAGGTACTTGTTGTCAATGGTATAGAAGAGCTGCGAGAGGTCCACGTGGCTGCACAGGGCATAGGCTACCCGGCTATTTCCCAGGGCACACACGGCGCTGTACAGCCTCAGTGTGTGGTAATGGAATTGCATCAGGTCCTCCTGCTCACAGAGCTCCAGGATGTCCACACACCTGAGGATGAACAAGCAATCAACCACCTCATGGCAAGAAGAATGAGCCAGAATCCAGCAGTCTCACTGTCTGAATGCCCAGGGCTTTAACCAGCCTCACAAAGGCAGAGGGGTAGAGGATGTGGGAGTCTCTGCCATGTTTCCTTTAATTGGTTATCACTCCTCTCTTGGCTTCAGTCCACATCCTAACCCCCACCAATCCACCATATCTAACTATGAGGCTCTCAAAAACCCTACAAAACTTAAGACACTGGTTTGCCAAATATGCAAGTTTCCCTCATTAGGGAAAACCCCAAAGCCCCAAGCAGAAAAACATTTAGGTACATGACAAGCTAACTTGCTCCTCTTATTTGTAGGTTCAAGTGGATCCTCCATTTCTTGATATAAAAGCCCCTCAGATGTGTACCTGGAGTCCTCTGTCAATGTATCTACATCTTATGTACAACCTTCACTCTACCTTCCCCTAAAAACAAACTCACCTGCATTCTTATCCAGAGAGGAAACACTTTCTAAATTTCTTTTCTTATGACAAGTTGTCATAAGCCAGTTCAATTTTCCCTTCCCAACTTTAGAAGTCTATTTTTTTTTTAATCTGTGTTTGTGAGATGAGGTCTTTGGCTCTGATATCTGCTTAGATCTTAATTTTGTATTCATCTTCATCATGGAATGGGGGACCCTTGAAATTGGCTTGCTTGGCTGGGCATCTCTTCTGCTTCCCTGAACTTGCCTACCCTGCTGCTACCCATGACCCAAGGACATATCTAACTGGGAAATATGCAGGCAGCAATGCTGCCACTCTCTCCGTATTATTCTGCTTTTTGGGCAGACATCAAGGGATAACAACATTCACAATAAGACTTATTTAATTCTCACTATGTCTAGAAACTGTACTAGATTTTATCTATGCAATCTCATTCTTTTCCCTCCCAGCAATACTTTGGGTGGGCTCTTCTCTCACAGCATGGCTGAGGAGACTGAGGCTATGAGTGCATGAGGTAACACACCCAAGGACACACAGTCAGAGAGCTGACAGTGCTGGGATTGAACCCAGGCCACAATCTATGAGAGCCTTTTAACAAGGGAACACCAGCAGCCTGATTCATGATTCTCTAAGTCAAGCCAGGCATGCCTCATTCTTGTTTCAGGGTCATTTGGTTTTAATGATAGGCATAGAAATGTTCCCTGATTCGAGGCACTAGAAGCTGCACTAAAGCCTCTGTAGCAGGCACATCAGTGCATTTCCTGCTGTTTCTAAATGAATAATGGAAGTGGGGGAGTAAAGAATAGACGCTGAGGCACTGGGGAAATCAATAATCATCTTGGAGCTGAGCAGAGTCCAGTGAGAATGCTTGGCGTGCCCTTCCTTTGTGGGCCCCTCTAGTACCTGTTCTCCTCAGGGATGTGGAGTGCCATCATCTGCAGGGGCTCCAGGCACTGCACCACCCAGCCATGGCGCTCGCTCACCCGCTCTGTCTCTACTTTCAGGAAGCTGTTTGGCATGCGACTCCAGAGCACAGGCTGGATGGTTTGGACATCCAGCCGAGGTGGACACTGTGGGACTGGATTCTTCTCTTCACTCTTAAATATGGCCGCAGACAAGGGCATTGCATTCTGGGACAAGGTGAAGAGACATCAGAGAAGAAAATATACATGCAATATGGAGAGTCTCAGTTGCTGGATTATGCACCTGGCCCATGATAACCAATATGGTGAGTGTAAATTAGACATGTGTGTCCAGGGGACCTCTCAGGGCTTCACCAGCATTAATTAAGACCTTGCACAATGGGTTCTATAAGCATTAATTAATCCTTTCAACACCTAGAAGAGGTAAGAGAAGGAGAAAATGAGAATGCATGTTCTGTCATCTGAATTTCACAGGCCAACATTAGGGCCTGGGGGAGGGGCCGGAAGAAGGAGGGGGGGACACAAATGAGAAGTGAGAGATTTCCCTCCTCATGGTCAATACTGCTTTCTCTAGTCATGGCTATTAGATGAGGGAACAGATAAATACCTTCAGCTTCCCAAGTTCAAACTGAAACAAAGAAGTGCTTGTAGGCTGCAGGAAGACTGCTGGAAATACTTTGGTATTGGGCTCCACCTGGAAACCAGAACAAATCGAGAAGTTTGCCCAGAGCTATTCCAGTCAATGCTCTCATTTTAATTTCAGATGAAAGATGCCGCCGCACAGGCTGTCATTCTCCATGCTTGGGAATTCTCAGCGACCTGGTGTCTCTTAATGGAAGCTGTCACTGTTCACCACCTTCAACACTCTCTCTGCTCTGGACTGAACAGACTCATAACCATTTGCCTCATCTCTCAGGGACCTGCAGCCAGCAGCTTTTGCTTGTGCTCAGGGGCAGTCAGGGGAGGAGCCACTACCTCACCACTATTTTAATAGGGAGGTCTAGAAACATTGACCCCTGCTACTGGATGCTGAGTGACAAAGTGTGCTGTTCCTTGCAGGGCACAGGCACCTGGCAGCATTGTAGGTCATCACATCAGTCTAGAGATGACCATTGAGGGCGAGTGGTGACTCGGGCTTATCTCTGAAGGCAAATCCACATGGTTCAAGCAAGGCCAGGGAGACTGTTCTGCTATTCTGACTTCGGCTAAGAGGTAGGGATTGTCTCTATGAACTAGAAACCAGATTTCTCAAATACCAAATGTGTGACATCTATAACAACTTGCCATTGTAGCCTTCAGCAAGTAGAGCAGTGGCTGAGAAGACCTTATCTGGACTGGGAAGATACCCATGAGCCTGTGCTAATGGGGAGAGATAAGTGCATGCATTCGAAGGCTTCCTACATGGAGCTAAAGCAAACTAGTTCAGAAGCCACATCCTGAGGGAGGTAGGATGTTTTCAGGTCCCTCAGGACGAGCTCCTGAAAACTTCATAACAACTCAGTCAACCTCCATGCCCGTCTTCCAACCCCCCAAGGGACAAAGTACATTTAGGATATCCTGGGATAGTTTTATTTCTAACATGAGAGGTGGCCTCTGCCTTCAAAGGGCTCCTCTGCTGGGCAAGGAGATTCTGTTCCTATGGAATGAGTAGTGAGCCTGGACTCCCAGCTGCCATGACACACCATGGATATTTTTCCTTTCGTAGCCAAGGTTCATTTTTATCACTGGCTGATCTGTTTTGTACTTATAGTAATAGACATTGTTTCTAATCATGTGTGAAGGTCAGGGCATAGGAGCTGGCCAGAATCGAAAACTAAGCCCTCTGGTAAGTCTGAATCTTACAGCTGGCTCCGTCCTTGGAGGTATGTGGCTGGCGTGGCAATCGCGGGGGTTATCTCTTGAAGGCTCATTTCAGTTCTCATTTCTCTGCTGATTGCATTAAGTGCAACAGAAAAAGGTTTTCAAATTGCACAGCACTATTTTAATAGGGAGGTCTAGAAACATTGTTTGAGGGAATCTTTCTGTCATTATTTTGGTTACTGGTCCTTTCTGAATTGAAAGCCAGTGTATCAATATTGCTGGCCTGTTCCTCTTGAGATAATTGAAAAATGAAAATGGCTACAGCTGCAGAATAACAATGATCCCACTGCCAGGGACCAGATGCATGGCTGGACACGTTACTGTCTCGCCAGGAATGAGAAGGGGCTGGCTCGGTGTGAGCTTCCCCAGGGTGCCTGGCAGAGCCCCAACACTTTCCCACCTCCAGCAGCATTTCTTAGGACAGGAGGCAAGACTGGGACCACTGAGCAGAGTAAACAAGATTTGTGTGTATAGAGTAGAGGAGGCGGGATGCCAAGGCTCAGTTCAAAGAGGACAACCGTCCAGCCTAGCATAACCCAGGGACCATTGTGAAAGATGGGATGAAGCTGGCAGAGATCCTGTTCTTGTTTTTAACATCTCCTCAACATAGTAGGCTCTTCCCTGAGGCAGGCAAGTTGCTGCTGTTGTGAAAGCCACATTAAAAAAAAAATCACTGATATTTGTAGATCTCTAAAGCCCAACTAGGTTTAAAAGTTATTAGATGCTCTATAATTCTCCGCAGCTCAGGGAGGACCCTTCAGTTCAACTCATTTCAGAAGTTAATGGGAAAATGCTAATGGATTCTGAAGGACGGTAGTAATGTATATAAGAAATTTTCTCAAGGAACTTGGGACCAGGGGACGTGGAATTGTACGAAAGTACTAGAACACTTTACTTTGGCTGCATAGCCTGGCTTCACAGATGGCTCTTTCTGGAAATGGCCTGGTGGGCCCCAGCTGCTGGACCAAGCTTGCCAAGTGTGGGTGATTCTACTCTTCAGCAGGAGGAGGAGTGGGGACTTCTGGAGGAGCAAGGTATCTGGGCCTGGGGCCAGCAGGCTGCCCTAGCCCCCAGCCAGGGTCCGTCAATCCTCTCAGTGAATGGACCTTTCATACTTTGCTGCCCATCTGGCTCCATCTCTCCAACCAAAGGCCAGATGGCTGGCTGTTGAAAGGCTGTAACCTGCGTCTGATTGAAGAATCAGGATTTCTATTCATCATATAAGAGGGTATTTTGATCCGATGGTGACCCTGGAAGACTGTTGGCTTCCTTAAACACTGCATGTAACTCTCCTGCTCAGAAACCTTCAATAGTTCCCCAATTCCTATCTATGTCAACCTATTTCCAAATGAATTTCTCACCATTAATTATAAAAGTCCCTGGCTATTCTGCCCATTGCTTATGCTTCCCTATTGCCATAATGCTTCTTGGGCTATTTCTTCAATTTAGAACATTTCTCTTAAAAATTAAGATTTCTTGTAATGAATACTTTCCTGACTATTCTCAATGGGAGAAAGCTCTTCCATCTCAACCTGGAGCATCCATTGTAAGTGTTTAACATAGAAATTCAACTCTTCAACTTAGCATTTCCCATGGGAGGCTCTGTGGAACTGTAGGTTCATAGAATTTTACTAATTGTCAAAGTTAACATAATGGTTTTCTTGGTCAAATAATTTGAGAAATGCTTGGTTTGACAGGTTTCTTTCTGTGATCTCTCTTAAATCTTTTCCTGTGCTATCATTCATTGCAAAACCTCAAGGAGGAGGATGTGATAAGGGGCCTTTCCAAGAGCTCATCTGGCCATCAAGGATGAAGAGATGAGGCATTTTGTGGTTAATGACATTTAAACCTACATGTGTATCACTGAAGCTTTTCCTGCAGTTATGTGAAGGTTCACAGTCCACGAAATAGGAAAACACTTGATTTACATAAATATATTCTTTTTGTTTTTTTTTGGATGCAATATCTTTATTTATTTTTATGTGGTGCTGAGGATTGAACTCAGTTTCTTTTTTTTTTATTGTTGGTTGTTCAAAACATTACATAGTTCTTGATATATCATCTTTCACACTTTGCTTCAAGTGGGTTATGAACTCCCATTTTTAGCCCATATACAGATTGCAGAATCACATCAATTACACATCCATTGATTTACATATTGCCATACTAGTGACTGTCGTGTTCTGCTACCTTTCCTATCCTCTACTATCCCCCCTCCCCTCCCCTTCCCTCCCCTCTTCTCTCTCTACCCCCTCTACTGACCTTCATTTCTCACCCTTGTATTATTTTTCCCTTTCCCCTCATTTCCTCTTGTATGTTCTTTTGTATAACCCTGAGGGTCTCCTTCCATTTCCATGCAACTTCCCTTTTCTCCCCCTTTCCCTCCCACCTCTCATCTCTGTTTAATGTTACATAAATATATTCTTAAAGGATCATGTAAGGTATTTGTAGGGAATATGAATAAACCTTTTGCAAAGGGAACACATAGCAAATTAGTTTCCATAGGTTTCTATTTTTAGCATAGAAGTTTGTTTACTTTTTGAATCTTGTGCATTGAGTGGCAAAGGTAACATAAAGGTGGAAGAGATAAATCCGTGAAACAAATGAATGACCTTTCAGAGCTCATCATTAAAGAAAGCATTTCTCCCCTTATTGATTTGATATGACCAGCATAATATGATTTTATGACATGATAAGAAATACTATTTTCCCTCAGTACAAAATAGAGTTGCTTTGTGTTTATTTTCTGTCTTAAATGGATCGTGGACCACACAGGCTTATCCACTGGATGCAGTGTGATGAAGATACTGCATATGGAAAAGAAGAGGAACCCAGCCATATTGACCAGACCTGGGACAATGCTGTCACAGCTCCAGAAGCTGTCCCTACCTGGTAGCAGGTGCCGAGTTCTTTCCCATTGGCTGAGAAGGACAACATGCCCATCGCCAGATCCACGAGGCAGCCAATCTCCAGGTCCACGTTACTCCGACTTGATCTTTGGGAACTGGCCACAATGTCCCCGCCCCAGACCATGTAGCAGTTGCTGCGTTTCACACTGGGAGCCAGAGAGAGAGACGGGGGAAGGCACGGAATCTGGACTGGGTGGTTTGCAATCAAGACTCAGGAGTGATTTGCCTCACAAGCCCCCCTATGAAGGTTTAATTAATTCATTTAAGAATTAATTTATGTGTGAGCCACTCTATTTAGGGATATGGAAGTCTAGAAGGCTACCCCTTTCCAAAGAGAATTCCTGACTCAGTATCTATTCACCTTTGTTAAACAGATAACACCTTTGTGAAACAGATAATGAGGATGATAATATTCCTACTTTAGTGTTGATAGAAAACTAAGGCACAGAGAATGTAACTACTTTGGGCAAATTTATAAAGGGATTGGGTGTAAGATGCAGAAATAAAAATCTGTTCAGAATCCCAGTCTGGTAAATGGGCAAAACTCGATAAGACATACGAAACTCTGCCTGTATTCTTTAGGATGGCCAGTCTGAATCTGGAAAGTCAGTCCAGTTTCTCTCTGATGCCCTTCCACTTCCCACACAGCCTTGATCTTCCCAGCTCCCAGGCAGTTGCCTTCCTACATCACTGGATATCCACCAACTTGTTGTCCAAAATAGCTATCTACACTTAACACAAACTATAATAACTCCAAAGCCTGACCCCTTAATTGTAGGACTTCATACTCTGGGTGAGCTTTAGAGAAGATGTGTGGTGGCTGAGGTGATTCCCAGAGCCCCTCATGATGGGCTGTGGCAAGAGGCAGTCAATTCTGTGTAAGTTCATCCTGGGATACAACGTCTGAGGGACCCAAGCCCTTGAAGTAGCATGATGTGACTTTTCTCAGGTTAAATGAGAGATGAACTCTATACTTAATGCTGGAGTAGGCCCTTCAAACATGCTGAGGTCCATCTATGCGAATCAGCATGGTTTCCTGTTGTGGCCCTCAGCAGTGTGGAGGAGGGAGACTGCATTCAGTCTTGGTGGACAGGCCTTGGAACACAGCACCCTCTGAATACAGCTTTGCCTCTCTGGACTGGTTCTCATTTGGAAAACCCAGGGTTGGATTATTTAAGGTTTTTACTAGTTCAAGGATCTCCTGGGAGTGGAGATCCCCTCCATAGTCCTGAATTCCTCTCCTCCAATCTGGGATAACAACAATGGGGCTTTTGTTCAACACGAATGCCCGAAGGCTGGCGCCAGAGCTAACTGCCTCTTCCAAAGAGTAATAGCCATCATTACATCTTATAAAAACCAAACTGCAGTCATGTTATTAATGTTTTTTTTTAGTGAATGAATTTCTAAATACATTGATGGCTAATACAGAATTCAATTAATAATGTATTAAATCTGTAGGAATGTGAAGTGGTAGGATTTGGACATATTTTAAGGAGCCCAAATTAAAAATGCTGTGAAAATCGATCCTGTGCCTATTGCTTATTATGTAGGACAAAGAACCAAGAATTACTGAGCACCTACCATACACTAGGTCTTGCTCTAGGACAATTAACAGGTCAGTTAATTGTCACAATAAATGTGGTCAGTGCCGTTCAGATAAATCAAGTGGTGCATCTGGTGTGGCAGAGCCAGAGAACAGGAGCAATAAACTCAAATGAGATGGGCATTTCTGCCTTTTTTTTTTCTTCTGGCTGAAGAACAAAAACCTAAATTGGTCAATTGTTTTCATATATTTTCCTTTCCAACTTAAGCCATATGTTGCTTTTAATATCTATTCTGACTCTCTTAACATGATGGGCATTTAAAAATGGCAACAACAATCATAGTATTTATCGAGTGCTTGAGGTGAGGCAGTGCATTAAGCATTTTTCAACAAATTACTCATTTAATACTCATAAAATTTTATGACTAATATTCTCACTTGATAGATGATGAGGAAATCAAAGCCCAGGAAAGTCAAGTGACCGATTCAAGGTCGCACTGCTATTAAGTACTGGGATCTAGTTTTAAATCTAGTAAGCATGTAAATTTGTTTTCAGAGCCTTCACTCATAACTATGTGCCCACATGGGTCCCTCAGGACAGTAACTATGGCTACAACTGGCCCCTAGTATCATTTAAAGAGCATTGACTGCAAAATGCTCCTGACTTGTAGGGAGGAAAGACCAGTTTGAGAAACAACTTATCAAATTTCTATCTGTGGCTGTTCAGGAAAGATGCTCTCATACCTCACAAAGGTGGGAACATGATGACCATAAGATACAGTCTTATAAGTGACCTGTGGGGAACAAGTAGCCAAGTATTCTGACAACAGTACCAATGGACAGTGGAAAGGCACAAGTGTGCCTAAGACATGTTCTCCCTTAAGAGCCCTAAGGTCTATTCAGTGGTAATTACTAATAAATCTGTTAAGTCTTTTTTATGTTTTTATTTTTTGAGCACCGGGAATTGAACTCAGGGGCACTCAACCACTGAGCCACATCCCCAGTTCTATTTTCTGTATTTTATTTAGAGACAGAGTCTCACCGAGTTGCTCAGTGCCTTGCTGTTGCTGAGGCTGGCTTTGAACTCATGATTCTCCTGAGCTGCTGCTGTTATAGGCATGCACCACTGTGCCTGGCTCTTTTATATTCTTTATGTGTTTAGTTATTAAAATCTTTTGGGATGAGCAGTTCTGAGTTTATCAATGGTTATGTCATGTGATACATCTTTTTATTATTTCTGAACTGGCTTCTCTCAAATACCCAGGGATTTTTCTCTGTCTTGTTCTGATGTTGTAGAAACTGGGGCTGCTTGAGAGTCATGAAGAAAACTGAGAGGGACCTCAGACCACAATTACCTATCTTTATCTTTCATCCGTGGGTCATGGTTTAAACGCATGATAAAATTACCCCCGGTTTTCACTAAACACCTTCTCGGTGTCAAAGCAAACTGCCCCCTCCCCGGTTTCCTTAGGGATATTAAGCCTGCACTCCATGCTCCCCTTTTAAGGCAGGCTGGGATGCCTGCTTCGTTGGGGCTTCAGGGTGGAATGGAAGGGGAAAGACTGCTGGGAGGAGGGAGTGGGGAGCCCAGTGGCCAATGCTGCCTCTTGGGAACCCCCTTACCTTTCATGGACCCGGCCTCTTTCATCCCCCAGAGTGACAGTGACTGTGCAGTTTTTGTTCAGGTCAAACTTTTCACTGTACAAGTGATAGTCTGGAGTCACCCATCCAACCCAGACGCAGGACGGGTCCTGTCCAGCGAAGATGCGAATGGCATAGTAGCACTGCTGTGCAGGGACAACAGAGAGAGGTGAGCGGCCCTCAGTGTGTGTGTGTGGGGGGCACTTGGCCCTCTTTTATGAAGAAGCGCACACTACACTCTGGACTTGGACTGAGGGCTGAATAGAGACACTGATTTCCTAATTTCTCTCTTTTCTGCTTGGCTTTAGCAGCACCTGGAGCAGTGAGCATTTACACTGCCACCTGTCGCCCAGAAAGACACCAGATATGAGATCAGGAGATTCTGTTGGGGAAGTCTGTGGCATCTTTTCTCAGAGTGGTCAGCTCAGAACCCTAACCTTTCCTGGGCACCAGGCCGCCCTGGGCTGCATGGCAGGATAGCACAGTCCTCAACCTCAGAGAGAGAACAGCCAGAACATTTCTATTCCTTTCTACTTCTGCAAGAAAGTCCAAGGTATTTTTTGTTTGTTTGCTTTGGAAAGTCTTGAAAAAGAAGTGGGAAAAGAAAAAAACTCCCCCGTCCCAAGCAACCTGCTTTGTGTGGCATCATGCCCAACCACAGACAGTGCTGGAAAGGACAGTGGCTCTTGGTGAGGGTCATGCCATCTGTGAGGCCATCATTGCTAGAGCAGAGAGGAAGGGGATGACTTCTTCGTGTTCCTTGGGAGAATGAGCAGATTTATGCTTAATCCAGTAACTTTTACTTATAGTCTGTCAAATTTTCCTGACTGGGAGGCAAAAGAGCCAGCCAGAACAACCTAGGCTTGAATTTTTGCAATCAGTTACTCTGACCCTCATGCTTTCTGCACACAATACTGTGCATAGTAGCCTCTCTCATGGGGTTGCCAAGTAAATTAACTTTAAATAATCAAATGGAGATTAAATGAAAGGATTACACCATGTGCCTAACACAATGTCTGCCCACAAGTAAGTGTGTGAGTTGTACAGAGGGAATCTTACTCCTGGTGTTTAACCTATGAACTCAGGACTGCAGGAGAACTTCTGTAGAAGGGGCAACACATGCATTTCCTCCATACTTTTTTTTTTTTTTTTTGAGGGGCAGATGCTAAAGAAGAGTGAAAAAAATTAGGAAGTAATTCTTTCTGGCTTCTGTCTAGCTATGGAGAAGGAATTGAAAGTAGCTTCCATCTCTGGGCTGGCTTCTGCTCCTTCTCATTTTATCGCTTTCAACATTAGTGCTGGCATTGTACAGAGACATAGGGGAGCTGACTCATGTTTACACAGAAGAACAAATAGAAGCGTTTAATGGAGAGCCTTGTAATGGATGCTCATCTTAATCAGAAAGGCAGTGTAGGGTCTCTGATGACAAATGGGCACCAAGTACAAAGTGAAGCCCAATTAGGAGCTCCAGGTAAGTTTCTGCTTTGGACTGAATGACTATCTTTCTTTCCCTCATTTGAGAAATGCCACAGACATGTTCTGGAATCATCAAGATGGATATTAAAAGACAGAGTAATTGGCAATTAAAGAAGATCTCTAGACAGATCTTTGCTGTAAGGGGCTTATTACCAGGCACAGCAAAGAATCAAATAATTAAAACCATAATTGAGCACATTTACTTACTGTTGTTGTATGAGAGAGTATTTCTTGCATCTGTTTCCTGGGGGGAAGATAATCCATGTTTTAGTTATGTCAGTTGTATAGAGAATCCCACAGTTCTGACAGGCAATTGATCTACCTTTAATGATCAAGGCAAGCTTAGGAAACTGGCTGTTTTCTCTACACAAGTGATTGCAATTGGCCTTGGGACTTGTTCCTTTGTAAGCTGCTACCACAAGGGAGGGCTGCGACTTCTAGTTCTCGTCCCTCAGCTCAGATGATGAGTTAGAGCTGAAGAGGATGGAGAGATTGCAGTAACATAGTCGGGGACACTTCAGATGGATTATCCTGTTCTCTCAAGCGGCTGCTTTTGTTTGAAAGCTTGGGAGACAGTGAAATGCTACCGGAGACCTGGACAGGACAAGTCCAGATGGCAGACATACATCAATGGTTAAAAATAGACATCAATGGGGGTGGGGGGGAAGAGAGCAAAAAAAATCCATTCCTTATCCGAAAGGAAGAAGCCATATTGCTCACAAGTGAGTGGCACGGCTGGAGCACTGCACAATGCCCATGGGCTAGCAAAGGCAGCAGCGTGTGTCTCCAGAAACTTCTAACTTCACACGGCTGTAGTGCCACTGCACCCTCTCATGTAATCACCTTCCTCTCATCCCCAAACAGGAATCGTGGTCAGCAGGGAGTCTTGGGCTCAGAGAGCTCCAAAAGAGCTGAAACTTCTGCACAAAGCCCGACTGTTCAGTTTTATGGGTCCCTAAATTACGTGGTGTACCAACACACACCTGTCCTTGTATGCACGCATGTGCACACACATCACATTTCTTTGCCTGACAGAGCAGGGGAACCATGCATGGAGTTCTTGAGCTCAGGTGGAGAGTAATCAGATGCCAGTCCTAGAGCAGGCACATGAGCACCACTGACAAGCCACAGGCTTCACCCTCACCTTTTCTGGAAAGCTTCACTGTCCAGACAGGGGCTGTGGCTGAAGGAGGAGTAGCACTCAACGGGCATGCTCAGCCGGCAGTAGATCATGTTGGCATTACTATTCTGTGTTCCAAACGTCTTGTGGGTCACCTTGAGGCATGGAGGGCTATCCATGGTGCCATCAATCCTCACAACCTGGAAACAACATAAGTCCTTACCCTGACATATCGAAGGGCCTGACCTTGACCCTGTCCCTCTTTCTCTTGTTGACATATATAACATACAGCAAGGCATTCTGCAAACTATGGGTGAACACTGTCACCAGTGCTACCCGAACCATGATTCTCATTATTACTTGGGCCCTGGCTGGAGAAATTAGAGATCTAAAAACATGACCACTGGGTTCATCTCAAGGCCAAAGGTAGAGAATAAATTGCAGAAAAGGGGGTAATAACTGGATGATGTAGAATGATATCCACAAAGGCAGGGGCAAGTGGCTAAAATAAAAAATTTCCCTTGTGACTCGGCATGAGAACATCTAAGGGAGAGGATGTAGAAAGCCTGAAGCTTAAGAAGAGACATTCAGCTCCCATGGAGGATACCCTCCCCTCCTTAGCTGGGCTTCCATTTCTGCCACAGTTGCTGCCACCTGAGAACTGAGGCTCCCATAGCCTGCTTGAATAATCCTGAGGCATTTCCAGGTTCTGGGGCACAAGCACTGCAGGCAGTGAGTTGGAGAGGAAAGATCAAAACTGTGTCTGTGTAGAGAAGGAGGAAGTGAACTGAGAGAGTAATTATAACTTTCTTATAATCTGATCTCTCCTGATTGCTGTAGAACATTCTTATGTTCTCTTATGTTCTTATGGGGGCTGTGAGTGTGCACTTTGTGTTTTTTCCTAAGTGGAGGGCATCTAGATTCTATCAGTTTGTCAAAGGGGTTCATGAATTCCCAAAGTTAAGAATCAACTTTTTAAAGTGATGGCCTGGGAGGAAGTAGAGAAAAGTCTTGATTTAAGACTGTGAGCGGCAGTGGGGGTTAAGAGCTGGTGCTTGTTGAATTCAGACCTGAGGGTAAGTTAAGGGCACCCAGAGTCAGGCTGAAGCAAGACACTGAATTTGCCCCAAGGGATGCCGCAACGAAGTGATCTGTTCAGCTTTTTATCAGCACTTTTCTCCCTGTACTCACCACAGGAAAAACAGGGGGCAGGGGCAAAATAGCTGTCAGTAAATATAGAACCAGGACCCAACTTAAGCTCCTTACAATAAGCATATAAGAACCTGCCTGTTCAGGATGTAATCTTGAGAGCAAATATTGCACTTCAGAAGAAAACACTGTGAAAGGTCTGTGGGTACCATGTTACTATGGCAATAACAGTATAGGAATGTCTACAGAAGACCAAATGGCCTCAAGACTTGGGGACCAATCTGAATGGACAGGCTTTTCTTAAGAGGTCACTAAGCTGTCCCAATTAAGGAGCCTGCAGCTGTGGTAAGGAGCCTGTGGCAGTGAGAGCCAGCAGGAGGTGGCCCATAGGCAGCCAGGGCATGGACTTAGGTAAGCATCTGCCTTTGACAGGAGCATTAGGGGAGCTTAGTGCCTTGGTCAACCTGCCTTGCCAGGGCCACCCAAGATGCGTAATGTTACCTCGATGTGTGGATGATCCTTCGGTACATTGACAAACGTTGGGAGGCGCTTGCTGAACCACATTGCAACATCTCGGTTCATGTTGACAGCAAAAGGCTCAAAGCCCTCTTGGAGGCCACACATGGTATAAAACTTGAAGGTACTGGCATCCATCCCGAGATTCATGCGACCGATCTGAGACAGCCCCAGAGAGCAGATGGGCACGAAGCCTGCGAAATAGAGAGAGTCCTGCTCCAGCTCACAGGCCTGTCCCAGGAAGCCTGAGGACACCCGACCTTTGAGTCCCAATAGGAAAGATGGGATGCTAGCCTTTACCTTTCTTCCTGGCACATACTGTCAACAACAAGAGGCCACCTAGAGATGACCTCTGCCTTTGGTGTGTGAGAAAGTTCAGTGAGTTTGTTTCAAACTGATTTAGTAAAAACCATCATTTAGCCAAGATTATTATTTTTTTTAAAAAAAATTTTATTTGTTGATGGACAAAATACCTTTATTCATTTATTTATATATGGTGCTAAGGATCGAACCCAGTGCCTCACATATGCTAGGCAAGTGCATTACCACTGAGCCACAATCCCAGCCAAGATTATTCTTAAGATGCAAATAAAAATGAACTGGAAAAGAAAAATTAGTAAAAAGAACAAGTAAAATTCTTTATGTATGCCTTATTTACAATTGACCATAGGCCCTTGAAAATTTTAAATGCTATCAACAACAAAACAACAAACCTAAAGAATGACATATTGGCTGTGCATGGTGATGCACACCTGTCATCTCAGCTGTTTGGGAGGCTGAGGCAGGAGGGTCATGAGTTCAAAGTTCAATGGCAAGGTACTAAGCAACTCAGTAAGACCCTGTCTCTAAATAAAATACAAAATAGGGCTGGGGATGTGGCACAGCAGCTGAGTGCCTCTGAACTGAATCCCTGGTACCTCCCGTTCCCCACCCCTCCAAAAGAATGATATATTGAGCAGAAAACAAAAAACAAAAGACATGACTAACTAAGTGAGATAATGCATGCTAGTTTTTAAAATTATAGAACCTTTTACAGGTCTCAGGACATTGCTGTATACCTTAAATATATACAATAAAATTTATTTTTTAAGAAAGAATGAGTTGGAGCAAATCCCCTAACTTTTCTGGGCTTCAGTGTCCTCCTTAGTGAGATGTGAGGTCCAGTGGTGCTTCATGTTCTGAGAGCATGGTGCTAAGAAGTTTTAAATGCTGGAATTAAAATTTTGCTGTCCATGCACTCCCCTCCTCCCAGCCTGCTGCTGTCTTCCTCACCTAAGCAGGAGAGCAAGAGTTTCGTGAAGAGCCAGAGAAAACTCCTCTCGTCCTTCCTACAGCTACGTTCATCTCTCTGAGCTCACTTCTATATCCTGATCATATTTAAAATTACTATTCAGAATAGACCCAAATAGAAGTTCAAGTTGTTTGGCATTCTTCTTTGTGGGTTATTTATAAATCATAATTGTGGACCAACAAATCAGCAAAGCAGGGAAAGCTCTAATTATCTTGGATTTGGGAGGATGTGGGAGGCGGGCAGCTGGCGGCCAGCTGAGGCTGTGGCAAGTGCTTAGGAGGGAGGGGACAGCTCTGAGACGGCTGACTAAAGCAAGGGTTGAAGCCTACCCCACCCCCCAAAATAAGAGGCACTGCTCCTAGGGTAGTGTGCTCTTTCAGGGGAAATTTAAAGGCCAATTTAGGGGGCATCTACGATCTTTTGTAGATTGTAGATTGTAGAAAAGCCAAAAGTCTTTTCTCTAAGGAACTTCAACTCATTACTATTAAGCATCAGCAGAGGGGATAACACTTTACTGAGGATAAAAAATGAATGACTTGAGGAGCCATCATACCCGACCAAGGTCACAAGAAGGGTGAGTGACAAAATGGAATATGATCTTGTACCCTCTGAGTCACAGTCCAGCAGCCAGTCAACATGCAGGAGAGGAAGAGAATGTTGTAGGGGACAAATGCCCCAGATTTAAACAGCAGTTGTGTCCTAGGGCAAAGGGCTGCAATCATTACACAGTGAAGCACTTTCCCTGTAGGCAGAAGTCCTCTCTGCAGGGGAGAAAGCAGGGCCAACGAGGCCAGGGATGGGAGAGCAATGGAAGGCAAGTGTTAGAGACCTCCTGGGGGCTAAGTGGGCACAGCTGGGGAAGCTTTGTGAAGCAGAAGAGAAGCTAAACCAATGAGTCAGAAAAGAGAAATTCAGAACACTGCTACAATTTTTCCTGAGGAAGATGTGACAACTGGATACTTGCAACAGCTCCCTTCACCTGGCAAGAGGTTCCATTTCTAGAACCTCTTTACCTGAGGTATTAAAGCTTCATGTAACTTTATAACTCTGCATGGTAGGCAGATGGGGGTGGGCAGCAGTGATGTACTAAACCACAACTAGTACTTATCAAACACTTTCTTAATGTCAGCACTCATTATTATGATTTAACATAAGGGTTTAGAAAGTTGAACAATTCCCTCACCTATTTGTTACCTGGAAAACTATAGAACCAGTGTGTGAACAAAGCTGCTTTAGCAGGATTCCAGAGAAAATAAGAGGGACTGAAGCCAGGATGCCTGTTTTTGAATTCTTACCTACTCCAACTTGCTTTGTGACTAACTCTCACTTCCCTTTGCAAATCATTTTCCTGTGTCATGTAGTTGACCAGTTTGTTTCTAGATTAGTTAGCTGCAGACCCATAACCACAGAGCACCCCAGGCCCAGCAGAGGAAAAGGGCTACCTGCATACAGGTGGCCACTGACTCTCTGGAGTGAATCTAAATAAAAGGACCCATTTGGCAAGGTCATATGGCATTAAATTATGAACACTGTCATAAACAAGGATTTGCATTTTGCCCACAACTCAACTGGCCCACAGCCTCAGATGAGAATGGAGAAATAAAAGAAATATAAAAGGGGTAAAGAAATCCCCTTTCCTCTATGCAGGCTAATAGATGTGATTATGCTGATGTTTTTGAAGAGATTTGAGGAGAATCTTCCAAATGACATCATCTTGAGCCCAGATAAATACAGAGGTATTGTTCCAGGAAAGAAACAGCAAGAACACATGCATTTATGTTTCACAGAGGGTGCCAAGTTCTGATAAATGTGGTATTACAAGGCCTCACCCTGGTTTTGTGATTAGGAAGAGACATAGAAGGTTGGTCAACTTTTTATAATTTGGGAGCTTGGAAAGAAACCCGTTCTCCAGAAAACCCAAATGTTGGATCCATTTTCAATTCACTTTTCACTGAAGAAAGACATGGAGAAGAATCACTACCAGTAGCGGGAAAGCTGAGATCCTGGAGAGTGGTGGCCCCAGACCACTTATGGGTATTTCCGAGTCTCACTCCAGCATTACACGTTTTGCTCATCCCTTTGCATTTCCTCCTAAGCCTGGAGAAGGAGGAGTTCAGGGGCAATCCAGCAATGGTCACACCCCTTGTAAAACACAGGAAGAATCATGCTCCCCTGCCATAGTCACTTCCTGAAGTACAGTCCCTATCTGGAGAAAGCATGGCAGAGCCCCTTGGCACCAGTGTGTGCATGCAGATGTCAGTGACACTTCCTACAAACTTGTTTCATTTTCTGCTTCCCAAAGAGCTGTCCACAGAGCTGAGGGATCTGTTAAACCCAGATAGGCCAATGGACAGGAAGAGCCCAGGAGGCTGCCCCTGCAGACATGGAAGCTGCAGCAGGATGAGGATGGCCCTCAGGGGACCACACTGAAGCTTCTTCTAGATGTCAACATTCTAAGGTCTGGCAAAATGCTAAGGACTGTATCTTTCTCTCCTTTAAATGGAGGAAAACAGAAGGCTGACACCTTGGAGGTTTCTAAGCTTCCACATACCTTTGCATGACAATACAGAACTGTGGTGGTCCTGGGCAGACACTGGAATGGGGCATTGATTAGAAAAATTCTAATGAGGCAGATAAGTGCATATTATCCATGATGTAGAAGAGAACAAAGAGGACAACTTATAAATAAATGCCATAAACTGTAATGTCGACTCCTAGTCCTTCCTCCAAAGGGCTCATGACTTCCCACGGGGGTAATGGCTTGAATCAAGGCTGACGTGCTAGCAACCAGAACATAAGCACATAGAGCAAGCATATATGGGGGCCACAGTGCATAAAATGTTTATTTCCAACAGATGGTTTTCTTAACAACTCAAGGCAAGAATTGCTGCCTCTTTCCATATTCTGCAGAGAACAGAGATGCTATGGTTATTCCAGGCCTCTGGGCTGTTGTTATCAAAGAATAGCATGTCATCTTCCTTTCAGCTGTCCCTCTGCCAACTCCTGAGCTATCATATAACTGAAAGAGCCTTCCAATTATCTTGTCGCTATGTTATTAAAGTGTGATACAATGCTACAGTATAATGCATGAACATATTACAGTACAATTCTATTATAAAATAGCTTCCTAATAATAGACTTTGTTATTCTGAAGGTCAAATCATGTCCCCATCCACAAAGGGCATATGAGGCATTTCTTTTCATTATAACACAGATAATCGCAGAAAGCAGAGCTACCCTGAAATATCTCTTCCTTTATAGCATTTCTCTGCTCAAACCCTGTATCAGCTCCCTGTTTCCCAGAGGGTGAAATCCAAGGGTGTTTAGCCCAGATGAGACAATAGTTTCTTGGAGGGGAGGTCCGAATCTTCGTGTTTAGACTGTAACCTGCACCTCATCTACCTGTCCAGCTCTACCATCTGTGAATTCCATACAGAAATCTTCCATTCTCCTACTGTCCTATCCTCTGCTGAAGTTCCCCAATGCCACTTCATTAGTCTCATGGCATCCTCTGATTGGAATATGCTTCTACAGAGGGCACACTCTTTATTCAACTTTCAATTCAAAGATCATTCACACAGAACTTTCATTCTGTAGTAGTCACTTGCTATTTATAATTTGAAGCTTTGCATTATTAATCACCTTTTCATATTTTCATCTTATTTGGTCTACAAACAGAAAACAAGCCCCCTAATACTGCTACTACTTGCATTTTCATTTGCTTTAGACCATACACATCCCAGCTTCTTGTGAGGTTGCGCTTTTTGATTCTGGTCTGACATGAGCCACACTTGGACTTTACAAAGTTCTCATCACTTGGCACAGCACAGAAAATTCTTATCTCCTCCTAACAGTTGACCCAAAGACTAACAGACAAGTTATGTCTTCTAGTTCATTCAATGGTAAAGCCAGGGAAAGGTCCTCAGTCTCTTGATTCTTTCTATCCCAGGGAGCTTCTTTTGTTGGGGATGAACTCCAACATTCCAGTTTTTCATTTTCCTCCTGGCCTCCAGGAGGCAGCATTGCACGGGTGCAATGGCCCTTCTACACTGCTCTGATGGCCACATACAGCCCTCCCTCTCCTTTACCTCTGAACCAGCACACAAGACACTCCTGCCAGCAATGTTTCCCCACCTGTCTCCCAAAATAGAATGTTTTCTTTAAAACTTCTGATTTTTAAATCCCTTCAGAAGGCATTAAAACACGGCCCCATCAGGTGTTAGTCTTTCTTGTTTCTTAGGAAAATATATTGAATTTCCACCTTTCTATTCCCTCAAATATCTTTAGAGCTCTTAAAAGGTATAATTGGATAAGCACATTGCAATAATGGGTCTCTGCAAAGAGTGTGAAACTCACAAAACTTAACACGTTCTGCAAATAAAGAACATTTACGTTACATGTACATGGTTTCATATTTGTGCTCTCTTGCTTTCTAGGTGGGGACTGCTTCTTTTGTAATGTCTCAGACATTGAGAGCTACAAGCAGCCCTAATCATTTACAGAGGGGGGAAATGAGGCCCAAAGAGGTTTTAAAAAAGTCAACTAGGATGTTGGGGGCTCCAGAGAGTATGGAGGAGATGGGGGCAGAGGCAGGGTGTGAGCCCAGGTCACCTGTTTCAGAGAAGCCTCCTCCTCATCTGTAAGCAAGAGGCAGAAAGTGGCACAGCACTGAGCCCTGGGGCCTGCACACAGCAGGCATTAAGTCACTGTCACAGAATTTCATATCTGGGAAGAACACTGGAATTTATTTCATTTATCCTTTTACTCCCTGGTATAGATGTAGAAAGTAAAACCCAGGCCTCAAGCAGAGATTCCCTGGGAGCCACACAGCTCGGTAGGAGCAAGTCCACCGACCTGCAGTCCAACGCTTCTCTCCCCATGTGCCAGCAATCTTGCGTACGGAACACAGTGATGTAGACAGGAAATAACAAGCTCTAACTGTTCCTTTGTCTAGCTGGAAGCACTGTGCTGATTGTGGTCTATTCATGGCCATTAATAAGTACAACTCTGCTTTGGCTTCACAGCATGTTTGAATTTCAAAATAAATTCTATTTCATTCAAGGGAACAACTAAGTCTAACTTTCGTGTTTCAATGGTTCTCATCAAAGCATCAAGTTCAATTACACAAACATGCAGAATGATAATTCAAATCAGAATAATTCTTTAATTCCCTGATTTTTCTCTCCTGCCAAGAACATTAATCTGTATACAAAGAGCATTTCCTTTGTAATACTGGAAAATCTGGAACCCCCTGAATGCCAAGGTGGAAGGAAGTAGAAGGAGATCTATATGGAAGTTTAGAATTTATATATTATCTATCATTATTATTTGTCATGATTCTTTTAAAATGAAAGTATAAGGAGTAGTCTTTACCATTAGAGTTTCAAATATACAAAGGGAATGTACTCCAAATAAGGAGGTAAAAGGCCCCCTCAGCCCTGGGTTTTCCTTGAACCCCATGGAGTTGGGATGGGGGAGGGAAGTAGACTTACCATTCTCAATCTCGTAGTCAGCAAAGGCAAGTTCAGAGCCTTTGTTGGTGATCAGCAGCTCCCCGTTCAGTGTAAAGATCATGGAGGCATCATCCAGGTTAATCATACAACCAACTACATCCCCTGGCTGCCAGGTTCGCCCAAAATACCCACTCCCTTGATGCCAACGTTGGCCCTGCAAAACAAGACCCCAGGGCTTAGAGAAATGGAGGGCCTAGAAGCTCCTGCCACTGGAGAAAGGACACAGTAGTGTCTCCTAACTGTTTATGGTACATTATCCCATGAGATCACACCTCTCTACATAGATAACTCAGAGAGAAGTGGTCTGTATTACAATCAAATGAAACTGAGACATATAGGCTCATCAGAAAAGGTGGCCCGAGTTTCCTAATTCCTAGTTATCTATGATAGTATCCAGGGAAAATTGGTAACATATCCAGCATAACAGTTACACAGTGTTCAACAAGTGGAGTGGAGCTGATGGCTTGGGTGAAAAAACAGATATGAAAGTGATTATAAAAACGATTTGGGGCATAGCCCTCACCTTTGCCAGAAGAGAGCAAAGAAACAATCACTAGGTCATGCTCATTCAGTGCTCCTTAGCCAGTGGTGGGGGCCTCTCACTTGGAGACCTAAGATCCAGACACTCAGTATTTTCAGTCTCCAGGGAAAGGTGTGGAGAAGAAAAGCTTGTATTGAGGATTTGTGGATACTATACTGACTCACCCTGCTGCCTTCAAACACGAAGGCTTGGTCATCAACCCCCAGCTCAATGTCAGGCCGACAGCCTGGCCTTGCCCAGCCGACTCGCATGTCTCCTCCGGTCACCACTTCAAACTCAAAATACCATTTTCCAGACCTTACTGCATATGACCGCTCCACCCGGAAAAATCGGATCTTGTCTATGCTGACTTTCTCCACAGCTGGATCAGCTATTGTGAGAACAGCGAGTAGAAGGTGTGAGAGGGAAAGAGAGTAGATAGTCTTTTAATAAGTAGCATTCCTCAAAAGAACTGGATGACAACCAAGATGGCCACAGAGCTCCCACTGTGCACTGTAACATCCTGTTTATAGCACAACAATCGTCACCATCATCTCATAACAAGACCCCATTTTACTGAGTGATAATTATGTAGCAGATCTATTAGAGGCCGTCTCTCTCTGTCCTCATAATAGTTCTGAATGTGATACTGTCTTTATGTTAAAGATAAAAAATAAATATTGAGGCTCAGAGAGGGTTAATCATTCATTTAAGTGAGTGAAAGATTTGGATCCAGGTCCGATTCCAAAGCCATCCTGCAAGCCACTTCTAATTCTGCCCCTGGGGCCTATGGTACCACTTGGGGTAAAGGACAATAATAATATCATGTTCATCAATTATAAGCTGGTGATTTTAATCATCAATAGAATTCAACTCTTGGAGATGTGATTATTTGTTCTAAAAGTAAGCTGATGTATCTTTAAAGAACAAGAGAGAAGGTGACATGGTTCTATGACCAGGTGTTCTGAAAATCTTAGCTTCCCTAGAAGATGATGTATTTCCCATGGAGTTGGGTCACAGAAAGGCTTATCATGGAAACATCAATGTGATGATGCTTTACATTAAACACGGTCCACTGCCCCCCTTAAGAAAATACACCATTTAAAAAAAATGCCATTCCTAATAGTACAAGTAAGACACATTTAAAATTAGCACTTTCCCAGAAGAGGGCCTATTTAGCAAAATTTGCTCAGAATAAATAATCTGAGCTCATTACCTAGCTCTTGGTCTGATGGCTCAATGTTATACCCATAACCAATGAACGTCCGAACAGCTTCTCGCAGGCTGTCCCTGTTGGACTTCTTGGTGCGCTCATCCAGTAACGCATAAGGCACCAGACGGGGATTTCTTTTGTTCTTCAAATCCTATGTGAAGTCGCAGGAAAGAAGTGCCAAGAAAACACATGTCAACTTTACAAATAACTCGTCCCACTCACACATTCCTGGCTGCCTGGCTGGCTTGTACCAGTCTATTAGCTCTTCCCCATGTGCCTTGATATTTAGCAATGTACATATTTGCCACATCTCTTCAGGATTAAATGAGTATAAATGGAAAAATTTTACTAATGCTCAAAGCTAGCATTAAATAACACATTTTAGTAGTGCCAGCCTGCAAATAAAATGAAGTGTCACAAAATTGGTTAGAAACCTCCAGTCCCAAAGTGAGGCAGAAAGGATTTGCATAACTATTCCCCTCCAGAAATTCATGCCACCATGGACTGTGATGGCCTCTTCACAAGAGCCTTTTAACAAGGCCTGGTAAAGGAACATCAGAAGAGGTGGCAGAGCCAGAGTGGGTCCATCTCATTGCAAGAGTGAACACCTGATACAGAGTCCTCAGTTCCTCAGGAGGTACTCAGAAGACAGTAGGGATGACTGCAGAACAAGTCATCTGTACTAACCCACATGACACGCTCTTTGAACTTATTCTCCCACCCTTTATGGTTTTCATGGCTGCACTTTTCTTGATTCCCAATTATTAGTGAGTTTGGAGGCTCATGTGCACACAGTCACCCCCAAACTTCCCTTATACTAACCTACTACTGGTGATTAGGAAGCATTTTAAGGAAAAAGGTGTGTCAGATGGCTTGGGACTGAACCATGGCTTTAAACTACCTGATTCCCTGCTGTGACCTGGATATTAAGCTCCTTCTCAAGACAGGAACTCTGCCCAGGAATTCTCTGTTGAAAGGACTGAGATAAGGACTCACAGGTTTCTGGTCATGCTGGTTTACCCACTTTCTGGGCTAGGTTCCCCCTTTCACCCTCATCGTTGGAACCATCCCAGAAATCCTGCTGATTTATGATGTTATTTTGTTCCTAGTCTTGGTTTTGGAGAGTGAAATGAAAGCTCAACTTTCCACAATGCAAGAGGCATAAAAAAGAGAAAGTGCAGCTAGTGGATACACATGCAGGGCAATACAGATGAGTGAATCTCTGGGGAAAAAAAAAAAAAGAAAAAAGGTGGGGGGAGGAGGCAAACCTATCCATTCCTACAAAATTGGAATTATGCCTGAAGTCAATATCAATGTGACCATCACAAATTCCATCCAGTACACTGGATGTGAAAGAGACAGTGCAAGGACAATCTCCATCTTCCCATCTATCACTCTCCAGAGCAAAATGGCACTTTGATGGATGATCATATTTCCTAACTCTTCCAGCATTTCTCACCTGTTGAATGCCATAGGTCCATCCTTGTTTTATTCTGTCTTTTGCCCAAACATTGTGTGCATTTTCTGCAAGTTTGTCCACTAAAATTTCTTGAGGAGGCAACAGCTTCACATCAGACAAATCCAAAGGGGCTGGCTTGTAGCCATTGGACATCATGTAGCTACAAGTAGATGCAAAAATCGATATATTTTGAACAGATCTTTATGATTCTCCCATTCTAGGCTTTGGATCAAGAGCACATGGTTAACAAACTTGGGTAAATGAAGCCACAGTCAGAAGTTCCCTTCTGATGGACAACTCAGTTCTATTTCAATTTCACAGATAAAGCCCTTAATCTATTGTCACTGTAACCAATGTATGGCATATATTTCAGAGAAGAGTGCTGGAAAAATAGAGGGTCTGTGCAAATCTACTCTCTTTTTTTGAAGAGAGAGAGAGAGAGAGTGTTAGAGTTAGTTAGTTAGTTTTTTAAATATTTATTTTTTAGTTTTTCCGGCAGACACAACATCTTTGTTTGTATGTGGTGCTGAGGATCAAACCTGGGCCGCACGCATGCCAGGTGAGTGCACTACCGCTTGAGCCACATCCCCAGCCCCTCTATTCTTAACAAAACTCTCTATGTGCCTCACAGAATGATAGGCACATTCATCATGCTGCAATATTACACCAGCTTTTTCATCCTACTTTGCAAACATAAAAAGTTAAATCAGATTGGCAAGGACAAGACCTCGAGTCAAATGTTTTCTCATAAATCAGCATAAAATGGTCATTCTCTTATGGAAAGCTAAACCTTTACTTCTGGGGAAAAAAAATCATGGCAGCAGAGAATCTGTGAGCTTGAAGTGACCTTAGCAGTTAGCTGTCCAGATCTAGAGTCCCAGTCTCAAATGTCTGTAATCTCATGGCTAAGGTGAAGATGTAAGAGAGTTCAGAGGTTGAGGTAGATACAGTGTGTGAGTGGAGTAAGGCCAGGGCACTCTGGAGTGAATCTCAAGAGAGAAGTTAATCATAGCCACGTGAGAATGCAAGTTGAGAGATGCCCATGACCTCAGAGTCACTGACAGGGGCCAGAAGCCAAATGTGATAGACCAGGGCCATTTTTTTCCAGGAAACAGAGCAGCATGAGATCCAGGGTCTATTGTAAGCACAAAACACTAAAATTTCTTGAGGCGGCAACAGCTTCCAGAGTCCACCTCCTCAGCAGGCCTGCTGCTCTTGGGCAGAGTCAGCATGCATGGATAAGCACCAACCCCAGCAACCCGGGCTAGTAGCCTGACCTTCCAGCTGCCATCTCTCAGATGTGCTCTCCTTGGCCATAGGAGTTGTGTGTGTGCAGAGCCTGGCAGCTTGGGAGTTTAGGAGGAAAGATGGGGAAGATAAGCATTTTTGTAAAGCTGGCACTACCTTGGCACCAGAGTAACAATGACACCTGTGTGTGAGTACGTGTGTCCCCAGGGCTGGCACACATGGGAGCAGGGAGTGAGGCAGCCAATGAGCAAGTGAGCAAGTGTCTGAATGTGAGATAGTGTGACTCTAAATGTTGGGGGTGTGAGGGACAGTGGGACACATACAGATCTAGGGGTCCAAAGAAATCTTGGCAGAGCCTTACATTTCCACAAAGGACTTACAAAGCTGGCCCAGTGCCAGAGGAGTGACTCTCTGCTGTGACTATCAACAATTTTCGAGCTCCTTTGCTAACTGCCACTCTTACAGACCACCATCTGAGGTCGTCAAACTTCATAGCTCAAAACGAACCATTAGATCTGAAGAAAGAGCAAGAGGGGAGACCCTGAAAGACTTCTTGCTCAGAAGCTTCTGCTTGAGGGTCTTGGTGCCTTCTAAGTAACCAGGAACCAGGAACATCCTGAGCTGGTGCTAGCAAGTACCTAGACTGTCATCTGCCTTCAGACACAGGCACCCCAGCCCCAGCCTAAAAATTCAGTCTGAAGCCACTGAAAAATCACCTACTTTTTGGGCAGTTTGACCTTCTTCAGATCATCTTCAGCAGCTGGGTTAACATGAGCAATGTGGCACCCCAGGGCCAGCAGGGTTCTGAGGTAACAGAGGAAGAAGACAAGAGTGAATTCCAAGATAAAGTGAGAACCCTAACATGTATCTTAGCTGATAGAAATGGATATTAACCATCCATTTAGATCAGGGGTTGGCAAACATTTCCTGGAAGGAACAGATAGTAACTGTTTCAGGCTCTGGGGACTCACTCATCTCTGTTGTAACTACTGGACTCTGCCATTACATAGCAAAAGGAACCCTAGATGATATGTAAACCAATGAGCTCGTCTTTGTTACAATAAAATTTTATTTACAGAAATAGGGATAGCTGGTCTGACTGTCCCATGGGCCACCATTGGCCTACTTTTGATGCAGATGATAACCAGAATAACAAAAGAGAAGCCTGATAATTGCTTCTCTGTGAGTCATTCTCCCATTTGTAATTTCACTTTGAATTATTGCTGGCTTCTAATTCCACAGAACAGATAGGATTCTCATATCAGACCCACAGGTCAGCAAATATTTGCTGTGTATGTGTAGAGCCACGAGTTGTGCCTGACACCATGGTGTACACAGCTGCTCCCTCGAGAAGAATCAATGCAATTGAAGGTATCACATGTGTGAGCTTGTGAGACAAAGCACCTCACCGAGCACTGTTCTATCAACAAAATGATATCAGAATGTTCTGCACGGACAGCTAGGGAACAGAGGAGGAAAAAACACCAGAATAGGCAATAAGCATAAACTTGGACTATAATAGTGACAGTTTTATTTAGGATCCTGGATGGGATCCCCAGGATGAAGCTGAGAGTTGTTTTAAAATTGAATTTTAATGAATCAAGCCACATTTCCCCATTTTTTTAAGTTATAGATAAATATAACATCTTTATTTCATTTATTTATTCATTTTTATGTGGTGCTGAGGATTGAACCCAGTGCCTCACACGTGCAAGGCAAATGCTCTACCACTCAGCCACAATCCCAGCCCTCACATTTGTTTTTAGATATGCTTTATCTATAGGAGGCACTTTGTCCTTTGCTTCTGTTTCTCTTCTTTTTCTCTGCCTCCTACATATTTTCGCCATTCCTAGCAAATAAAAAAATAGTCTCTGAAGAAGTACTCACACTAAATAATAATGGTGGATTGGCTATTCACTATGGTAAATCCTTTTGTCACATGAATAATCACCACGCCTGCTAATTTATCAGGATATGTCATGTTTTCCGGCAAGAGAGACATACCTTTGCAGTTTAGTTATAATGCATTAAATCATCCACTCACTCTTTAGTCCAACTTCAATTCAATTAAACACTCACTTTAAGGTTTCAGTTGACATCTGCAGGTTATAATTCTTCTCAGTTTCAGGGAGCTTTGAAAACTCCACAAGGCAGGGATGTTGTCTTTTATTGTCATCCCGTATCTAGGCGACAACATAAGAAAGAATATAATTTAAGTTTTGACAGCTGGCACTGCACTGGAAAACAGAAATAAACACTCTTTGAAACATGGCCCGGGCAAAGCATATCATAGCCACTTGGTGACGGGTGACCTGGTGTTCTTCTCTCTAGTAAATGGTGCACACACAATCCCCAGGTTGCCAATGGCTTGTGCTCCCTGGATCTATTTCTACACAGGTGTTTGCATTTAGAACATACTTTCTGAGAGAAGTAATTTTATGTGTGGTAGCCATGTTTCTGTTTGTCCAAAATTCAAGTGACCATAATGTTACTGAAGGGCAGCACTCCTCATAACAGAGAGGATTGCAGAATCCTGACCAGTATCCACCAGAAATGTAATGCCAGCTTCAAATTGCACTGTGTTTGTAATTTCAAAATTTCTAGTAGTCACATTAGAAAAGCAAGAAACAGGTGAACTGGTAGCTACATGTGGCTCAGGCATACTCTATTGAGCAGTGTGAATAGAAACATCAAGCCATTCATTCACTAACAAATATGTTTTGAGTACAAGAACTACATGTCAGGCACTGAGCTGGATGTTATGAGTTCAATGATGAAGGTAGACAGCCCCAGCCTTATAACAAAATATTCACAGAAATAAATGCAAAATTGCAATTATGCTAAGTTCTCTAAAGGAAAGGTGTGTGGTATTACAAGAGCATACAGAAAAGAGATGGTCATACTTAACGAGAATCTTTTATGGGAGCTCTATAAATACAGAAGTGTTAGAGTAGAAGGACCTTTCAGTAACTAAGCTGCAATATCATGGGTGCCAGGGTCACAGGAAGCTTTGGAACTCAGCTGTCTTTCTGCCTCCAAACACAAACCTCATACAAATCACAGGACAAAGTTACATTTACTGTGAAAAATGCTTTCTAGCGAAAGAGATTCCCCAACCTCCCCATGTGGCCATTAATCTTAGTGCTACATCTGAAAGGCTGTTAAACAACTTCTGATTCAAAATCAATCAATCAGGCAGGTTTCCCCACCCATGTAGAGGACAGCTCTTTCCAAGGGGAAGAAGAGATGTGGATGTCCTAAGGAGGGTGTTGAGCAACTGCACCTGGTTGTCCCTGAATAAAAGAAACCAGGGTTTGAAAGGAAGTCAGGAGGTGGACTCCTGGTTCTGTCTGAGGAGAACTGGTCTCTTCAGGGCTTCTGGTGGACCAACAATAGGCTGCTGGACAGGTGGTAGGAAGAAGGGGTTGAGTTTTGGCTCATGAGGTCCCCGCACTCATTTGAGTCTTTGAAGAACCCTTCCAGGTACCACGACAACACAAAACTCTACCTCTCTGTCCACTGAAACACATACTTTGCCAAAAGTCCAGCCGAGCTCTATTTTATTCATCCCCCAAAGCTCATGAATGTTTTCAGCCAGTCTGTCTCGGATCTTCTCCAGGTGAGGTGGCAAAACAACCTAGAGGAAAAGGAGCAAGTTAAAATCCAGAACCATATAAATCAACTGTACTGATATAAAATCTATAGCGCTCTGGTGCCCCATTTGAATCCACTGGCATCAGCATTCCGACCTCACCCTGCATAACATACATGCCTCCAGCCTGCCTCTTTCTCTCTCAGCTTCCTCTCTGCTCCTTGAGGTCTCTCTGACCATTCCTTTCAGGTCCTCCCTACAGATATTTGTGCTGCAGGTTCATCTGTGAATGTTCCCCTCATCTTATTCCCTTGCTCCATGGTCCTTCCTTGGGAGACAGCACACACATCCACCCAGTGATGGTCACTCCCAAGTCAGTGCACCTCTAGCCATGGTCTCTTTTGAAGTTCAGATCCACCATTCCTGCTTGAAGGATTTTTCATCAAAGTGACCTCCATATGCTACCCAAAGCTGGGTTCATTACCTTTCTTTCAAAATCTTTTTTTCTTCCTGTTTTTTCTTTTTTGTTAAAGGGTCCCACTACTGCCCCAAATGTGGAATTCATCCTGGTTTCTACCTCTCCTTTGACATTACCTGCTCTCTGAATCAGAAATGAAATCTATCATGTTAATTTCCTAAGTGCCTTTCTGAAGGACCCCCTCCCATCACTCAACCTCATTATTTTCTCCACAGACCACTGTAAGGGCCTCAGAATTGTCTAAGTCCTCACCAATCTATGCTGCCGCAGGTGGAACGATGAGTCTACAATTACAAAAATCCCATTAAAACATTCTGCTCCTGAGTGTTCTCCAAGAGCTCCTTGACACTCCTAAGACAAGACTAGGCTTAGTAGCCAGGTGTACAGAGCTCTTCTCTCATCACAGTTTCCACAAACACTTCCTTTCCAGAGTTCTTCAAATTCTCCCCAAAGACCAGAGCATCTCACAGTTCCACAGCTTCACACATACTACCTTGACCTCACCACACGCTCCCCCACTCCTCGAAATCTGGCAAGGGTCCTCAGCATTCATCCTTCTAAATGTCATTCTGATGTCACTGCCTTTGGGAAGCCTCCCCTGACTGCCTCCAAGGAAAACTGCCGTCTTCCTGCTTTGCTCTTTCTCCTCAGAGGTCAAAACTAAGGGTCCATTTTCTTTTTTTCCTGTTTTAATTTGTTATTATTTCCATGTTTATTGGTTGATAGCCGTTAAGAAATGAGAGCATACAAAAACCCAGATTTCCAATTTCTTCTGTCCACTTGGAAGATGGCCAATGCTGGGCCCACACATACTGCGGCTAGGAACCACCGTCTGCTTTAGCAGGGGTTACATGCCTGGCCTTTCTCACTTCTGTATCACCTGCCTGGCTTCAAAGTCCTAGCTCTATTCTACTTATTATTAGTGTGTCCATTATTAAAATCCTACTATTAAAAAGAATCCTGATTTTTTTTTTTTTTGGTGGGGGGTGTGGTTCATGGAGAACATTATTTTCTAGATAAAGTATATCAAATTGGTGATGTATAAAAAAGATCATAGAAACTTCATGTCACCCCCATAATTTTTATGCTTTTATGTACCAGTTAAAAATAAATTAAAAAAGATAAAGCAAAAAGATCATAGAGAAAGGTAGCAATAACACATTTAAAAAATGTGTTATCACTATTTGTGTTTCAATTTAAAACATTTAAGAAATTGACGTAATTACGGCAACGTCAAAGTAAGTAGCATGATACTTTGATAAGGAGCAAATGGGGAAGTTATTAGCAAACAATAATCACACATGGACTTTATTAATTAATTAAGGTAATCTATAAAATAAGTGCTCCACAATTGATCACAGCGTGAAAGTGGATTCCAGGTCAGAGGGAACAGAATGCTCCAGCAAAAAGGGAAAATGCCACTGGTTGAGGAGGAAAGGGATTTCTGCAAACAATGTCAAGTTATAATATCAATGACCCAACTGGTGACTACCTGGGACAAAGTAATACTAGCTTGACAGCCACCTACTGTGAGTCTAGAGTTCCCAGGGAAGGTGCTGGAAGTTAGGCTCCCTCTCCTTATGCTCTGCAAGGGACTGGGCAGCACCCAGGCAGCTCTGCAAAGGCCAGGCGGTAAGTGCTCTAGTTAACAATGCGTCACTCTCAAGGGTTAACATGCCCTCGGGAGGCCTGGGGGTGAAATGCCCGAATAGCTTATATTTAACTTCGCCTTTGACAGTAATTTCAGAGAATGATAGATTCTAAAAAATTACAAGGTCTCACTCAAGGTAATAAATTACACCTTTCCAATGAGAACTTCTCTATTATTTGATTGCCCAGCAACATTTCCCTGGTTACGGGGTCCTCACGAATTCAGCTTTGTGTCTGGACGTCAGAGTTATTCTGGTTTGTGGCTGTGTCTCTGCTCTGTGATTTCTAAATCTTCAATCTTGCATGTTTGGAGAACTCTTCTCATTCTCAGGCAACCTTCCTCCTCTCCCTCATCAAAATGCTCCCTTATGTTTTGGTTCTCTGAGCCAGTTCTTCCAGGAAGCCCAAGTTTTTGCTTACTAGCAGGAGAGGCAACCAGGAGTGCAGTAACTCACTCTCTTCCTTCTCCCTGTGTAGGCACGACTGCCCTACCCTGTTCACCGAGTTCCTTTGAACTTGAGCCCTCAACTTCTTGTCTGCAAGGGGTCCAGAATATGCCACAGAGGCATAAGGTTTATTTTGAACTGAAAACGTTTGGCAAACAACTGATGCAGGAAGGGACTTTTTCCAAATTCCCATCATCTGCTTAAAAAAAAGAGCTTCCCCAAAGAATCCAACTGTTCCTTCCCAGGGAAGACTGATTCTTAGCACCAGAGAAATGTCAGCACCACACCCAAGCAGACTCTGTCACAAAACTAGTCACATCTCTCTTCTCCTCGCCTAGGGACCCATTCCTCTATCTCTCCCCAGAGTCATCTGTTTTCCAGGGAGCACCCTTATAATCTCCCTCCCCCTAATAAAATGGCATCTAATTTCCAAATGCTAACCTCCTTCCTGAGTCCCCTTTCTTTGTGAACTCTCTATTAGGAGATTAAAATTTATCTATTTCTCTTGCTGTTCTGTTAGTCTTTGTTTAATTTGCAGGTATCAGTTATAAAAGGTAGGAGGGTAGAAGAGAAGCTTTTCCTTCACAACACATGAAAAATACAGGAACTAGACTTTCCAAATCCTAGGATCATCTCTAGCGCACCAACTCCTCTGAGTTTCCTTTCAGCTCCTCTCTATATTTGAGGGGCCATATCGACTGTGAACAGACAGAGAAATCCTGCTTTTCTATTTTATGGGAATTCATGATCACTAGCCACAGGAGGTAAGTAAGAAACTCATGCACACAGAGATAAAGATGTAGGTGAGAGGGTCATATGAAGGTCGTGGTAAATTCATACTAGAGATGGTCTTCAGGCTGAAAGAGCTATTCTTTATACACACTATTAGCCCCAAGTGCCTTAGAGGCAAGGCCCCTTTTTTCATTCATTTTCTATAAGACCTAGGATAATGTTTCTAATAGTACTGGTGTGTAGGATATGATGAAAGCTGTTGCATGCCCCGTGTCATACCCTGTAAATGTCTCTCAAAATGCAGACCCCGAGGGGTTGAGGCTGGAAGATCACAAGTTCCAAGCCAGCCCCAGCAACTTAGCAAGGCTCTAAGCAATTTAGTGAGATCCTGTCTCAAAATAAAATAATAAAAAGGACTATGGATGTGGATCAGTGGTTAAGAGCCCCTGGGTTCAACTTCTGGTACAAATAATAAAAATAAATAAATAAAAATTAAAAAAAATACAGGCCCTGGGCAGAGAAAGAAAATATCCATTTACCAGCTTTCCTATTCCCTCCATACTATCTCATTCTGTTCAGTTTTATTTTCCTGCTTGCCTCCTGCATGTTCCCCTCCAACTGTCCAGCCATGTTGAGAATCTCCATTGCCACCTGTTCCTATTTTTATGTTTCTGCTTCTAGACTCTTATTCACCTCATTCCTATTAGATCACCCCTGGACACTCCACCCCAGTTAAGCCTACTAAAAGCCCTGACTGAATTAGATCTGTTCTGTAGACTCCCAGAAATATTCTAGCCTAAAGGATGTCTCTAGCACTTATTTACGCATACGGTTCATTCTGTATTTATTACATTTGGCCTTTAAAAAAAAATAACACATTTGCTTCTTGTGTCTTCAACTTGGCTGTGAATTCTCAGAGAGCACTGGAACATTTCTGCCTATCCATGGTGGAGAACAGTGCCTTGCATGTGGCAAGAGCTTAATATGCTCATTGATTAAGAAGTCTTTTATCTGTGCACAAAGCAGAAACAAGAATAGTTGTTTACACTGCACAATTCTACAGAATGTATAGTAAGAATGGTTCAAAGACAACACAGAAGAAAGAAGAATTTAATCTCACTTTATCTAAGTGAGTTACCTCTCGTTGGCAACTTGAACCTACCTGACTGGTGTCTATAGGGCATGGGATAAAAGAAGCTTGTGAGAGGAACTGGGTGGTACCCAACAGATCTCTAACGCCATCAGCATCACGTTTATATTCTTTGACAGGCTCCAATCTCATCTTCTCTTTGGGAAGTAAGGCTTCATAGCAAGGGGCATATCCCGAGGGAGGCAGGAACTTAAACTCCCCATGACGTCCACCCATCAGGAAACGTACTCTGTCATTTGAAGAGAGCAAGAATAGAAGTATCAAAAAATATCCCAGGCCAAAGAAATGAAAATTAAAGATTAGATCCCAGTCCTTGCTTCCTGAATCATTTTGTTGTGAAGTGACTGAATTCAGATTCAGCACAGCCAACATCCTAAAGTAGGTAAGAAGCAGTGGAGGGATAATTGAGTGTGAAGGCAGGGTCCTCAGCTGACCCACATCAGCTATGTTGTTTTTGGGTACTGGAGATTGAACCCAGAAGCATTTTACCACTGAGACAAATCTCCAGCCCTTTTTATTTACTTTGAGATAGGGTCTTGTTAAATTGCTTAGGGCCTCACTGAATTTCTGAAGTTGATCTTGAACTTGTGATCTTCCTGCCTCAGCCTCTGGAGTCACTGGAATTGCAGACATATGCCACCGCACCCAGCTCTCAGCTATGTTCTCACAAATTTATTTATAGATGAAAGCACTAGGTTTTAAAAGCTAACTTTATTCTTACTCTAGTATGTAATTACTACAGATATTATTACAATATTGAAAAGGATAACAGTGATAATGATGATGAGATTATTCTCTGTAACGATCACATTAAAATTACACTATGACAACTTCATATTTCCTTGAGGGAAATTACCCACACATCAATTAAAGAAAACATGGTGTAACTATCTAGAGAAAAGAGAAAATTCTTATCTTAATATCCAGGGCAAAATATTGAATAACACCAGAATATTAACCACAAATAGCAAACTGACAGATGTTATTACATAGAAAGGATGCACTGCAAAGGCTGCAGTTACCTAAAGCAGCCATATGAGGGCGACTCTGAGGTGGTGACTGTAGGGGGCAAGTGTTTGCTCACTAGGATGCTCGTGCCTTTCTCAGGGGCACCATACCCCTGCTGTCATTCAGGCCTGACATGCTAGTCCACCCCAGTAGTCCCTCCTGGGAATTCCCAAGAAAGGGAAAAGAACTCTTCAGGGCTCACAGTAATGACAGGCAGGTCAATTACTGGCACACATAAGTAATCCAACAGTTCAGTATTCTGGCCAAATTTCAACTCCACATGTATAGCAAACCATAGGGTTAGGGTTAGACTCCAAAATGTTCCCTGTAAGCTGGAGAAAATAAAAGTGGATGATTTCAAAATGATACATCATATGGTCCTAGATTTGTAACTACAAACGTAACTTTCACAAATGAATTGCACCCACCTTAAATTGGTGAGGAAATTTGACCATTGATTTAAATAATTGAAAAGTAGCAAGATATATAGCCCTGCAGGTTCAACGATAATTTCATATAGGAAAAATCAATATGCACATATCGCTTGCAAACAACATTTATTCACTCCTTCCCTCTCTCCATTCATCAAATCTGTACTGAGCCCATACAACTTGCATCCATCTCTGCCCTGGGGATTCAGCAATGAACACAGTACTCAGTGTCTCTGATGTCACAGGTTTTCTAGAAGACCAATAGGCACAATTGTCGATTAGGAGACAATGTGAGGAAGGAATAGAGGGAGATCTGAAATAACTCAGGGAATGGGGTGGCTGATAGAGAGGGGATCGAGGTAGTCCTCTCTGAGGAGGAGCCATGTGATTAATCTTGAGGGATAAGGAGGACCCAATTAGTTCAAGATGGAGAGGAACAAATGCAGAGGCCCTGGAGTGGATCAGACAACAAAGAAGATGACGGTGTGAGTGAGGGTACCACAGGCCTGACGTCACGAAGTGAAGCCTGAGGAGTAGGGCTGTATCAGGCAGAGTCTGTGAGCCCTGGAAAGGACCTGAGATTTTATTCCAACTGGGAAGCAGTACATGAATTTTAAGGTGGGGAAATGAAAGATTCTTCTTGTGGCCCTAAATAGGTCTGGGGACCACATAGGAGGCTCTTAGAGTAGTATAGGGAGATGAGGGTGAGGTGGCCCAAGGTGATCCAAGTAGCCAGTTTTGATCTGGAATTAGGATTGTTAGGAACTGCAGACAGACTGGGTGTGTGAATAGAGGGGGATGCTGTATTGGAGGAAGGTTATGGTTTAGCAAAGCTCTCGCAGCAGGACACTTTCCGTTTCCTTTAACCGGAACATTCTGGTAGGAGAGCCTTTAAGAGTTTCAGTATTGACTGTATTACTGTGGTTGTGGACATAGATAATTATGAAACTGGAAAATAAAAATCTCTCCATGTGAGAAACGTCAAGATTTTTCCCCTTCTCAATAAGAACAGATATTTTATACAAATTTTATAAAATGCTATTTTAAAATTAATTGTAGAAATCACACTAAACCGCCCACTATCCCATTTAAAAACACTAAACAGTGATATAGAATTAAAACCACAATTGTCCCTTGTGAGTGTACCCACATTAAGTGTTATGTAATAGGACATGATCTATGTGTATTAAGAATATGAACAATGACATTAAAAGGAAACTGAGTCATTAGCCTGCAGTGTTACTAATTTAGTGAACCTTCAGGAAATAATGACTAAGCCTTGAAATTATTTGTTGAGAACTTTCCAATTCAATTACAACATAACAGACTGTGTTTCTGACATGCTGAAACCATAGGATAAAATTGGATCTTTTCAAGCAAAGAATTAGTGTGGGAAGCTTTCTGCCGTCTTCTCATTGAGCATCATTCTTTGAGAAGCTGAATGCCTGGGACCTTATATAGCAAGTGTGTTCTGTTACTCACTAGTGTATGGATTCCAAGAACATAAATGGTGTCTCACAAGGACTTCTAGATGGCCTTAATTATTCATGAGCCTTCTTGCCAGTTCTGTTTGGTTTTGAAATGTCTCTTATGCTTTAAACTCTGCTGGATAGATAACAAATAGAGGCAGGTAGAGTTTTATGGAATATTTAAGGAGAACAATGCTTTGTTTTAATATCCAGTTATTTAAAAGAGAGCAATTATTTGGTTCTAAATCTTAATTCCTCTAACAGCCATGAAAAATTGTGAAATGAAAACTTAACATAGGCAGAAATCAGTGTTTACTGCTTACTGAAGCGTTCATCTTCAAACACCATTATGCTGTGCTTCACTGGGTGGAAGACAAGGTCCTGGATTGCTTTGGAAGTCCTGCCAGACAAGAGCCCTGCTCCCCAGAAGGTGTGACAGAACAGGAGCTGGTCCCAGGTACATCCTCCATCTGGGGCTCATTTCCCAGCTGCCAGGAAAAACCAGCCCAGACTCTGGGCTGGGAAGGGATCTAACACATAACCACTAATACGGGGGTCCCCCCATAGCCATCATGGGAGGCCCAGAGTTAAGAGGTCCAAACGAACAACTAGGATAGAATGTGAGTTTGAAGAGAAAAATTAAAAGGAGGAAATAAATGCATGAAACCCACTTAAATTATTGGAACACGTTATTAAAGTGGTTCTCTGAGTTTGGCAGAGGTCCAAAGGCAGACCTATGAATCCATTATTTAGTGGATACCAAATATTTGCACATCCTTAAGAGAGGTGCTGGTTCAGCTATACAGGACACACCAAAAAATGATGTGTCACAGCCTCAGTCCTTCACCCACCTCAGGCTGATGCAGGGAGGAGTTTGTTTGGAGAGAACTATCTGGGAGAAAGGGAAGAGGTACTTTTCTCCACCTGAAACCAACTGATGAGGGCATCAGGAAAGGACTTAAGACTATAGATAAGGGTCCCCTGGCATTTAGAGAAGGACACACAAGCCTAGTGACAAAGTAGAATGAGAGCTACAGAGGGCTATATGGCCAACTACCCTCTGTCAGGGGGACACCAGGCACTGGTGTCCCTGAGGGAGTCTGATGTCTACCATCTTGGAAGGGCCTTTGCCCAGAAAGACAAATGGCTGGGCTCAGAAAAGTGGGGCTGGGAAAGGTGGGCAGGGGGTTGTGGAGGGAGTTTGGGTCAGCTCAAGGGAGCAGCCAGCAGGAGTGGTAGGGACTGTGCCAAAAGAACTGTGGTAGGAACTCATAGCCTGAGGCTAAGTACTTAACAGCTCCTGAAGAGAAAAAGGGAGAGTATGTAATGACTGCCACCTAAGGGTCCCACATGATAAATGTAGGTATCCACAGGATGTGACCACCCCCTTGTCAGGTCTCCTATAGCTCTATTCCAGAGGAGTCTGAAAGGGCTGGCTAGCCCAGGGTCAGGCTGATCTCAAGCTGCAGGCAGAGTTGGGTCAGGGCTCAAATCTTAACCACACAAGACTCTGGGCTTTATAACCAAATAGATGGAATTTTAAAATGACTGAGAAAATTATTCTTATTCCTAACAGGAACAATAATATGAACAAGAACTACCCCAAAACCATCCAAGGTCAGAAGTCTAGGGCTTGGATTTACAGAGGAAGAAGGAGAAACAATAAGTTAACCTACTAGTCTACTTCTACTCAAGAAATTGTTTATCTGGCACTTACTATTTATCCTACCTCTTTGACTCATTCACAAATGGGAATGTATAGTTGGAATGTAAATTTTTCTTCTCTGGGTATTTTCTTCTATTTCTTGTATTCTTTCAAATCTCTCAACTTCTAACAAATTTTAAATTCAAAATAAGAGAATTTAAGAACCAAGTTAATCAAAATCAGTTGTCCTTTATCCTCAGATTTTTTCCTGCATTAATAGATTTTAAAAATAATTTTTCACTAATCAATTTAATCACTTCCATTAAAGCACCTGTGTTAGCTCCTTGAGTTTTTCCTATAACACAGATGTTCCACCTTAGGAAGAAGAGTTTTTTTCTTCCTAGAGTGCTAACAGTAAGTGACAGTGTCCTTAGATTCCTTCACCTCAGAGATGAACAACTGCTTCAGTAATAGCCTGCTGGGAATAGAGAAGTTTTGGGATGTGTAGAGGAAATACCTTGTCTTTTTTTTTTTTAAACACTAATTTTGAAACACAGGGTAAATTACGCTGAAAAATTCCCACTAGCATTTTTAATTTCATCTTTTGAGATTTGTGCATTTTTGCTTGCAGATTTGCAAAAAGATGAGAATACCTATTACAGATACCTAGATCTGAAAGATGGACCCTTGAATAAGAAAAATTCAGTAAAAATCAAGACAAAATTTTGCTGTGCTCAAAAGAGGTGACTGCTTTTCCTTTCTTTGGGCTACAATATTATTATTCATAGCTCAATGGAGTTACCATAGTCTTATTGATGTCTTATCACTCTTATCTGCTATGGAACCCTTCCCAGAAGGATAGGGTTACAAAGAAGAGAAGGACACAGGCTGTGGTTAAGAGCAGAAAGAATGAGCAAGCTTTTGCTGACCTGAATTTAACTCTTAAGGTCATGATTCATAATTGCATCTTTAGTCTGTATCACTAAGACTGGAGAACAATCTGAGTTATGGATATCCCCACATTCATATTTCTTTTTGGTAGTGTCTGATGAAAGCCCAGGGCAGTCCAGCCAGTGCTCATCATGTTCTCCACAGAAGTATATTTATCTCAGCAATAATTTCCACAGCATTGACCACAGCAAGCTGGAAATAGCCAAGCTGCTGGTTACCTGAATTTTAGCCAAGTCCAGTGGATACCAATGGAAAATAAACAGCAACCACAAATACCAACCATTTTTGGATGTTGTTTCTGTAAATTAGAAAGGGCTGGATACAGAGTTATGTAAGATGATTACATGGATCTGTGGGGAGTTTATAGCTATAAAATATATTATGCTATAGTAAATAAATCATCAATTTTTGTAAAATAAAGAACACTCAATTACACTACATACTGTACCTTTTGCATAATGCTCTGTGATTCATGTCCTGCTGCCATTTGTGGTGATGGTGGGTGAGACCACTGTTTAATAAGGGCTTCCTGGCATCTAAAGTACCTGACCCTTTGGGGTTGGCTCCAAGGTACATATGGCTCTTCTCAAATTCTGTTCTATGTGGAATATGGTGGTTATACTGAAGGCCTATTTCACTACTGCCCACAAATGAACCACGTTGAGAAGAAAACTAGAGGCACATTCATAACAGTTAGGAAGGAGAGCACATATCGATTTGTGGACTTTTGTCAGTAATTACTCATGCTGCCTTTGACTTCACTGTAGGTAAATCTAATTGAAAACGATTTTTGCTCTTTGTGTGGCTTTGCTCTTTGATGGCTGCTGGCAGGGACATCCTAATCAGGTATTATTAACAGCATAGTTTGTAATGATAAAAATAATTATAAAAAATTCAAGATTATGACCTCATTAATGATCATTACATAGAAGGAAATGGAACTATGAAAGATAAATCTAATTTAGAAGACATTCAGAATTTAAAAACAAATATGAGAAATAACTCTGAATGCCTGTATGATAGGTGAACAAGATTCAATCTCTAGATTGGAATAAAACCTTGCATCTCCCTGGTAGAGATGCTATAAAGCCGACAAGTGTCCTACAGTATTGGGGAAAGCAATTTTTAAAAATCTTATCATTAAACACATTGCTTTTCAGTAAGATTTTTTAAATTAACTTGCAATTAACATCCTGGTTTCTGTTTCTAGTTTTTGGGTAACTGAACTGAAGTAGTACAAAGAGCTTCTGGGTTTCAGCACTGAATTATACTTAACCAGTTGATGTAAGAATAAGTATGGGTTTATTGATCCCAATTGCTCACAAGTAAAAATAAAGCAGCTGGTTACTGTCAACACAGGACCAGCACTGACCTGACCAAGGACATCAAGGGTGGACTGGATGTATTTCAGTCACATGAATTTCCCTACTACCTAGGCATTGTGATTCCACCTCTCTTTGAGCCACATCATGTTGTGAAACCTAGAGACAGGAATGTGTCAGAGTTGATGGTTTCCTCAGGGACAGGAGACTTGAAAAGTATGCCACATATTCAGGTTGCCCAGACCCAAGTCAACGTATCTGGACTCCTCAGTTTCTTAGATGATCTCAGAATTTATGCCTCAAACATGGTTGGACTTTGTCATTTTTCTTATCTTAGAACTTTGCCTCTGTGGTATCTGGACAGTCAGAAGACTGCATTGCCTCCTGACCTAGACATAAGATACTAGAAATGTCATCTATACCTTTACCTACTAAGTACAATTCTTTGTCAAGGTAAGGTTTCAAAAAAGCCCTACACCCCCCTAAGAATTACAGATGCAAAGCCATCCCTTCTCACTGTTATAAGGGGACTAGAAGGATGAGCCAACCATTAAGAATTATTATGTAACCTGCAAGAGCAGATATACTGTTCTTTACACACAAAATGTACAGGAAAGTCCACTAGCCAGCAGTAAAGACCAAGACTCATTCTCCAAAGTTCTGAATTCACTTAAGTAATTTTCTCAGGTGACATACTTGGGTAGTAGGTGTACTATCTTTGAAAATACGTAAAAACCAGTGAGTAGAATGAGGCCAAAACAAACAAAAACAGAAAGGATGCTAATGATGGGTGACAGGTTATCAACTACCCAAGAAAAGTGGTCCTGGGCACCAATGGCTCAGGGTAATTTTGTTTCTCCAGAGAAGACACAGGTCAAGGGTGTGGACCGTGATGCTGCTATGCTGTTAGACTTCTACTTAGTCTCTCTATTCCTGGGGAACGGAGTGGGCAGATGCACAAGGGGGCTTACATTGGGTTCCTCCTGACTGCCACAGGTCTCTGCTCCAATCCATTTTCTGTGTTAGTGAGCTGTGTGTCCCTGACTTTCAATAGCACTCCTTGCTTTCAACATGCTCCTATGTATGTCCAAGAGGATATCATTATGTGCAGTCACATTTAAAAAAAGAGAATTGGGAAGAAATATTCTCAGCAGAGAACACAGACCAAGAACGGCAACTCTTTAGGACATAATGACTTGGGCTGATTTAAGATTCCCGGGCTTGGAGCTATGTCAGCCCTAGTAAAGCCTTACTACAGTGCTATACCATTTGTTACAATAATCTCAAACAATATTAACACTTGATTTCAAAATATACCCATTTTCATGAGTATGTTAAGTCCACTAGTCAGCAGTAAAGACCAAGACTCATTCTCCAAAGTTCTGAATTCACTTAAGTAATTTTCTCAGGTGACATACTTGGGTAGTAGGTGTACTATCTTTGAAAATACGTTAAAACCAGTGAGTAGGATGTGGCCAAATATAAATACAAATATATGTTTGTATATATGCACATGCATATACACAAACATATATATATATATATACCTGTCTCAAATTCTGGAGGTTGAATACCATCTCCAAAAGATAATTCTTCATCCCTAGATCATTTATTTAATGAAACAGAGCCAAATTTTCATCCGCTTGGAAAATATGCAAACATGTCTTGGTTTACCAATCCACATGAGTTGAAAATTCCATCACTTGGACACCTGGAGCTCTGGGAGGTTCCTTTGTGGTCCCAGCTCTAAGCTCTTTTCTCTACAACTCTCCTTCTTCCATGGCCCTGTCCAGTGACTCCCAAGACACTAGTACAATTCTGAGTGTTGATCCCAGTCTCCCACTCAATCAACTATGATCTCTTTAAAATACAGGAAAGGAGAATGACAATTTTGGGAAAGAAGGGTTACTGTGGAGTCTTGCCTTACAGACATTCAAATGTATAATAAAGCTAAAATAATTAAAATGGCATCCAACTGGTACAAGGAGAGTGGGACAGGGCAGAGAATTCATACCCAGTGAGAGGATATAGAAAAACAGCATGTGTAGTACAAGCCCAATTTAATGTTAAATATTTAAATGTGTATATAAAAGGGTAATTTTATCATCTTTGGGTGGCACAGTTACGGGTTATTGCCATTCCTCTGGTTTACATTACTATTGTGAAGAGTAAAAAGAAAAACTAAATATAAAAATGTAATCACAAATTGGAATATCTAAAGCCAATAGAAGATAGTTTAACAGTCTTAGTACATGAAGAATTGTCCAAAAATAAGTGTCAGAAAGGCCACCAATACAAATTTACCTAAAATACTGGGTTGAAAAAGTACATTAGAACAATAAACCTTAACAATGCTTTTCTATGCTAGTAATTACAGAAATAGAAAATTCAAGCTCTAAAATACAATTGTTCTCAAATTGGGAAGATTAAAAATAACCAGTAATAGTAAAGGTTAATGAGGATTCAATCAGTTGGGCATTTCTGAATTTTGCTTTAAATGACACTGTGGGCCCAAACTCTATCTGAAAGCTTTGGAGATGTGTTTCAGACTTAGAATTCTTCAAAGTGTTTTAAAAAGAAAGAAAGTGCACGTAGCATAGGCATATATTATCCAGAGCTTCCAGTCAGGTGAAGGGCACTAATATTTCCACAGTTTAACATATTCACAAGTAGTAGGAGAAATGAAAGACTGAAAAGAGCTTTATTGATGTTAATAGTTTTGCCATAAGTGAGTTTAGGTTAGATTTGCTGCAAGATGAATTTATAAATAAATTTGTGCTTTTTAGAACTTTTCTGAATTTTGAATTTGTTGATATTTGTGTTCATGCAAATTTCCTAAAAATCAATTTGGCCATATAATTTTAATTTTGAACTTTATAAAGTTCATACTTTTTTTGACCTTCTAGGAGGAACAAAATAGAAACACAAAAAAATGAGTTACGTGCAAAGATGTTCATAGTAATTTCGTTTATAACAATACCAATAGAATTGGCATCAAAGTATAATAAATGCAATAGCTATATTATGGGACAGCTAAATAAAGAGATATTATGTGGCCATAAAAATCATCTTGAGGATACCCAATGACTTAGGAAAAGGATCATTACATATTATTGAATGACAAGACATAAAACTTTATACTCCATGTGATTGCAATTTGAAAGGTATACATGTTTGTAGATTAAAAAAAAAAACACTTGAAGAAAATACACTAAAATGTTAGGAGATTGTAGCTAAGCATAGGAGTCACAGGTGATTTTTACTGTATGACTTATAATTGTGTCTGTCAAAGTTTTCATGATGAGTATGGAATAATTAATAACATAGGATTATCTCAGTATATAATATAAGCCCTGCAATGGGAATGTGTTCAACAAGGGTATAAAAGGAATGACTGGTTGCCTCTTCCCAGCATCACCAATTTCTTGGGGTAATTTGGCTTGTGGGAATGAAGTCCTGAAGGAGATTGCTGGCTCCTTCCTTAGTTCCTGAGGGTGATGGGAAAGTGGGATTGTGGCTACTTTCCAAGAAACCACAGTCAGAACTTACTTAACACCTGCTGAAAAGCTCATCACAGGGAAGAAGAGCCCGTCCGTGTTGAAGTTCTCAAACATCCCCTGCACAGGCTGCCCATTGATGCGGAAAGAGATACTGGGCACTCCAAGGTCAAGGCAGCAGCTCACCACATCATCTGACTTCAGCAGATGCTGGTTGATGGAAGCCACGGCTCTGGGTATCCGGCCTAGTGAGCAAAGAACAGGAAGAAAGCTGCAGAACTTTGGAGGCACTTATCAGGCTGGTGAAGAAGCTTAGAGGCCACCACTGGGAAGTGGGGATGTGTGATGAGCACATAGGTCTGGAGATGCTACTGTATTGGAGATGCAACTTTGTTTTCCCTGTGTGAGATGAGCAATGAGAAATGATCTTCTAATTTGGCCTACAGACAGACACATGCCTGAGACAAGTCTAAGGGGAAGCCCTTCGGCTGCTAAGAATGAGAACTAACATGAGCTCTGCCTGCTTGATGCTTACTCCAACTCCCGTGTTGGAAGTAATGGACAGCGGCTTTTACTGGGTGTAGTAGCTCCTCAGAGATAGGAGTGTGTGAGTCTGTTTATTCCTGAGTGCCCAGAGACCTTGCTTTCTTCTACTTCCTCAAAAAGAAATAGCCACATGGATACAGAAGGCAGCCAAGAGAAGAACTGCAAGGTCATATACCCAGGAAACTGCAGCATAGCTTGATTTTTTTCTTAAAAGAACTTTATTATCTTAGATAAACAGGACACACATTGTCAATTATATTCTGCAGTAGTGATTAATTTTTTTTCATATCTTTCATGAGATGATTTATCACTTCCTGAAGCAGTGATGACCTAAAGTGGTGAGAAGATCATCTCTCTGCTCTTGTATCTCACATCATCCTATTCCGGAAATTCTAAGAGTAAGTTATCATAATCCTCCCATCCATTCTCCTACCAGGCTTACCATTCCTACAGGGAAGATAGCAATAGTGCGGCAGAAGTCAAGTATCAAAACAGGGTTTCAGGCAAGAGAGAAAAAGATACCTTGTTTCTTGATTATGAAAGTAATAATGCTCATTAAAGTTTGTCATTTATATAGAAAAGTATACAAAAGGGAAAAAATACAACTCTGTAAAATGTTTCTAATACATATGCACTCACACACATCTTTTATCCAAACTGAGATATGATAGATTTCATATCTTGTTTTTTCTACTACTCTGTGTTCCCCAGGTAGAAGAAGCTGCTAGATCTGCCTGGCAGCATGGGGCAGATACACACTTGGAGATCGAAAGAAAGGTGCACTAGATAAATGGGAAAGAAAAGAGGAAAAGGAATATATACTGTATTTGCAGAATGGCTGGTTTGCTAAGGTTGGAATGTGTTGATTAGGGATGGAGAGGGAGATGGGGTGCAGCAATAAAGCTGCCCAGCAGGAGAGCCACAGGACATAACGCACTCATTGCATATTGGCCAGTCAGTCTAGCAATGGCCTTACACTCTGCCCTTGTAACCTCAATACCTTACTTGGCTACTGAGAATGAGGAACAAGTTTCTTATAGTGGAACCTGTGGTAAACATTATTTTAAAACAAAACTAACCAAAACTCAGGGTTTAACATCTTTCCAATTTCTCCATTTGAGGAAATCAAATCCTCCTAGCTCACTGTATGGAATATAGACATGCTGAGTCCCAGAATCTTTTCTTCCTTCTATTGAAGTCTATTTCAAAAACAATGTATGAAACTGGGGTTGTGGTTCAGAGGTAGGGCGCTTGCCTGCATGTGTGAGACACTGGGTTCAATCCTAAGCACCACATAAAATAGAAATATTGTGTTCACTTATAGCGAAATTTTTTTTAAGTATGATATTAAAATTCAGCAAAACTTACTATGTTTGTCTTGCTCCTAGGAGTTCTTATTTTCCCACTAAAAAACAATCTTACTACATAAAATGTTCTTTCCGTTAATTTAACTTCTAGAAAATATCACTATAGTCCTTTGAACAAATCCTAACAGATCTGTGATTTGGGAAACACCAGGGAATAACTGAGATGCTACCTTGGACAAATACCCTTGACAGAATCTAGATTCTTAATGGATAAAAAATACCAATTATACCTTTCTGAGAACCATACAAACCAGGACAAAACTTCCAGTGTGGATTAACAACCCCCTTGTTGTTTTTCCCTATCCTTTCAGAGTTCTCTGTTAGTTTCTGAGCCTCATCCCTGGAAGATAAATATCCCTATTTTCTTGAAGGATGCCCTTCATCTACCAGCAGTGCTTTGATGCCATTGGAAGCTGAATTCTGTGCTTTATTTAGCCTTTCACAAGCCATAGCTGCCAGGTGCCTTCCAGAGGAAGGATGGTGAAGGATGTTGCCTCTTACCTCCCTTGTTCTAAGAGGCTGTGCTCCAAGTAGAAGTTTCCTTGGAACATTTGCTCAGATCACTTATTGGCTAACTGAAGTCACAGATAGACTACTTTTAAGGTACCAATTGCAGAGAATACAGAGTTAGGACTAAACTTAACAAGAAATTAAAGGGAGACTCTTGATAATTACTGGATATAAAATATATACTCTGCAAGTGCTAAGAGCAATACAAAGGCAAACCTATTTGAATAAAAGAGCCCATTTTATATAATATTTATGTTGTGAAAGGTCATCAGATGAACTGTATCTCATTTTTTAAATTTTAAGTAGTATGAAGAGTGTGAAACTGGGAAATGAGGCAAATGTAGGATTGTTTTTGCACACTCTGTTCTAGGATTCTGCCCCCATCCAGAATAAAATCTCCACCCTTGTGAGAGGGTTCAAGACTCCAAATGATTTGGAAGGATAATGAACCCCACATTTATATAAAATGCAGTGCGGGGCATGATTGCACACATTTATAATCCCAGCAACTTGGAAGGCTAAGGCAGGAGGATAGCAAGTTCAAGGTCAGTATCAGCAACTTAGTGAAGCCCTAAGCAACTCAGCAAGACTCTGTCTCAAAATGAAAAATAAAAAAGGACTGTGGATGTGGCTTATTGTTAAAGCACCCCTGGGTTACATTCCAAGTATCTAAATAAGCAAGCAAATGAATGAATGAATAAGATGCAGTTCCTTCAAAGTACTCTGTAATGAGGCAGCATTGGGTAGGAGGACCCTTTGAGCCAAATAGGGTTGTTGCATTAAATCCCAACTCTATACCTGCTACCTGAACCTGGGCCTGTGATTTTATGAGAGGCTCAGTTTCCCCATCTGCTAGGCACAAAGATGCAGAGAAAGAACCTGTAAGGCAGTTGTTTTAGAGATTATTGTTATTCCTATGGTTTTGATAAAATGAATAGATTTAATCAAAAATAAAATTGAATGACTGATGTCCTATATACCACTCATAAGGCAGAATTGTGTCGTTACTAAGTGAAGCTTCCAGAACCAGACTGCTTGGGTTCGAGTCCAAGCTGTCACCAATGATGTAACTTTGGAAAATCAACTTGATTTTGTGAATTCTAGTTTCCTTGTCTATCCACTGGAAATAATAATGTCACTCCAGAGAACTGCTGGAGTTTCTAATCAATTGCTCCTTACAGAATGATAAGAAGAGTGCCTGCCATGTTGTTACCTAGGACAAAGGCTATTGTGTTTATTAACCACAGAAATCTTAATTACTAGGATAACAATAGAAAAACTTACCAGAACATTGTATGACTATACTTTTTATAATAATTGGGAAAATAACAATATGAAAATTGTAGTATTGAGGGCTTAGTCTAAAAGTTGACTTAAAATCTACTTCCTTTATAAAAACATAATGGTAGAAAACTCACACTTCCAAATGTACTTAATATACTTGATGCTTTTAGAACCAGCAGAAATGTGATGTTATACAAGAAAAAGCAAACGGGTTTCAGAGTTTTTTTTAAGAGCAGCCTCAACTGCTTGTTTGCGTATTAAGAACTCTGAATAATCCTAGAGAACATCCACTGAAAGCCCAGAGAGTCTTGCCAATCTGAAGAAGAAACGTGCCCTGATTTAAAGGCTCAGGCCCATGAGAAGGGCCCAGGAGCTTGGAAAGGTTAAATGAAACCCAGTGCTATCATCTGGATCTTAAATGTTCCCTAGAAGTCTGTGTGTTAAAGGTTTGGTCCCCAGTGTTGTGCTCGTGGGAGGTGGTGAAACCTTTGAGATTGTTCTGGTTTGGATCAGGAATACCCCCTCAAAGGCTCATGTGAAGGCTTGGTCCCAATACAATAATGTCTAGGGGTAGGGATTTTGGAAAATGATTGGATTATGAGGGCTTTTGACCTCAGTGAATTAATCCATAATCAGATTAATAATTTGTTGACATTTGTGGAAAGTGGTGGAAACTGTAAGAGATAGAATCTAGTTAGGTGGGGTGGGCCCTTGAGCCCACTGCCATGAGCTGAGAAGCTTCCTCTGCCATGCCCTTCTGCCTCACCTCAGGCTCAAAGCAATAGAGCCAACTGACCTTGGATGAAAACCTGTGAAACCATGAGCCAAAATAAACCTTTCCTCCTTTAAGTGGTTTTCCTCAGGTATTTTGCCCAGCAACAAAAAGCTTATTAATACATAGTAGGAGGTTTGTGGGGACATGTTATTGGGGAGATTGTGGAGCCCTGGTCTTCCCTTTTCTTTTGTTTCCTGGTGGTGAGGTGACCAGTTTTATTCCTCCATGTGCTCCTGCCATGATATATGTTTATCCACAGGTGCTAAGCAACAGGGCCATCTGATCATATACGGAAACCTCCAAGACTGAACCAAAACAAGCCTCTGAGTTCATTATCTCAGGTATTTGACTAATGCACCTTTTAAGATAAAGGCAAAGCCCACTTAATCATATGCTGCCCATCATCAAATTAACCCAAGGATATAGGGACTACATGATTTAATCCCTTCTGTAGATAACTGGAAACTGTGGTACTCAGCATTTCCATAGCTCCAGGTATTGCAGATTTGGCCTTGTAACATAAACACAAATATTTAGGCATTTAGAATGAGAAAGGAGCCAAAGGAAAAAAAAAGCTGCCATTCTAGAGACATTCCTCAGATCTCCACACAGCACTGGGGTAGGAAAGGTCTGAGTTATACCGAGCTATATTTTCATTGACAAACCAACAGCCTGGGGCTCATCTTGGTAGAGAGATAGGTAACATGATTCCCTTGTGCAAATCTGACTTCAGAGATAAGACTACTGACTCATCAAGAAAATTTAACTAATCAGGAAACACAGCTTTACTCCATCCATTTACTTCTAAATCAGTTAACTCTTGGTAAGATGAATTCCTCTGCTCACTACAATTCTGCAGGGGAAAAGGGAGGTTAACAGGGCAGGACAGGTATGCCTTCCTTAGCAGGTTAACAGTAGCATACTGTAGGCTGCTCTGAGCTGAATTCACTTCCAACTGTTCTTTCCAAGGCCACATGGAGGCTATTCTCAGGAGAGAAAAGTGATGCTATCACAAAACAGTCATTCCTCCACAAGGAGATCACAGGGCTGTGCTGGCCCAGGATTCCATAGGCTTTGGGAAGTGGTCAAGGAGGGGTTGTTTCCCCAGAAGATGTCTGAAAGTGACTTCAGAGGCTTCCATGGCTGCTCTTCCCTGTATAGGAAAAAAGCTCATGCATGCTCCCAGGATTCCACTCTGAACTTCTCCAATTCAGCATGGGCCTCGGGTTCTGAACTGGTCTTGAAGTAACTGGGACTCTGGAGTTGGTCTTTACAACTCCAGTGGACTTTACAGAGATGAGGGAGGGAAACTGTATTCATTGGGTATCTACTACATGTCAGAGACTTCATATCCTTATCTCACTGAAATTTTATAAAGCCATGTTATCTTCACTGTTTTTTTTTTTTTTTTCCTTCTTCTTAAGCTAAGGTCTCATTGTATTGCCCAGGCTAGTCTTGAACTCCTAGGTTCAGGTGATCCACCTCAGCTTCCTAAACAGCTGGGATTACAGGTGCATACCACCCTGTCAAGCTCCATCTTCACCTTATCTGAAGAAACTGGGTCTCTGAGAAGTAATTTGCTTAGTGTTAAAAAAAATCAGTATGTGGCAAAGTTAGGATTCGAACCCAGGCCTAACCCAAAGTCAGTTTTTCTTGAACTCTTTCCATTGACAAAGCATTAGAAGAACTGCAATTCTTTCCAACTACTGCAACATCTGTTGTACTTTAATAAGTATGTTAAAGACCAGTTCAAGGCAGTGGCTTAATTTATGTATAGAGACATCTTTAAAGTTAATGGGCCTGGGCATTTAAATCTTGAGGAAAAGAAGAAAAATCATCACGACCAGTTTCCAAACTCTCTCCCTAATCACCTTCCTTTCCTTCCTACAGCAAGTTGCAGTGCCATTTCCATTCCATTTCTTCATCAGACAATTACCCTTTCATCAGAGAGTCTGGAATTCACTGCTGTGCTGGTGGGAGTCATTAACAGAAGCCTTATTTCTTCAGCAGGAGCATGTGCTGACATATTTACCTGCTGTGCCTTCTGCAAGATATAGGTTTCAGTGCTGGCTGGGGAAGTCAGAATGATGCCCGGGCTCAAGGAAACTTTGTTTTTTAGTGACAATGAAAAGCATAAATCTTGTAGACACTGGTTTCCTCATAACTCATCAGATACTAGAATCTAAGGGATATAGAATATACCTTTATGACACTATATTACCAAGTGTGTGTAATGTTCAGAGCTACAGTGAGAAGCTCAGTTAACAGCCCTCTTTCCTCTTCCTCATTCAGAGCCACTGAGGATGATGATGAACATGGGCCCAGAACACCTGGTTTGCTTGACTTCAGAGGTGACAGAATAGAAGGTGGAGGGGGACAATTGTATATTTTAGGAATGATAAACAATCAGGATGTTCAGTCCTTAAATGCACAGACAGCAGCACTTAATTGACACATCACTGCTGGGTTCTCTGCCTGCTCACTGATGTAGTCATTCCTCAGATGTCTACAAATGGATACCGGGATTGAGGAAGTACCCTATGCAGTGTTGTAAAGTCTGGAAAAGACTAAGTAAATTTTCTTCCTTTGAGAAAGATTAGCTTCTTTTTGAGACAGGGTCCAATTTGTTTCATCCAAGGGTCTAGGAGTGCCCCATATTTCCCTAACCCAGCTCCATGCAGAGTCCTTCTCAGATGTTGTGTGGTTCCAGAGATCACTAAGTTAGGGTGATGAGGTGGCAGGATCTGAGTAGCAATCGACAGGCAGGGTAGAAATGATTTCACTAGTCAAAACCATTCATTCCCTCACAAACAATCCTACCAGGGGCTGCTGATGTGGTGGGCATATCCCAAATCACTTCCCCAGATAGATTTTTATTGATTTTTTGTTCTGGGGATTGTACCCAGGGGCACTCAACCACCGAGTCACATCCCCCACCTTTTTTTTTTTTAATCATTATTTTGAGACAAAATCTTGCTAAGTTGTTTAGGTCCTCGTTAAGTTGCTGATGTTGGCTTTGAGCTTGTGATCCTCCTGCCTCAGCCTCCCAAGTTGCTGGGATTATAGGTGTGCACCACAGCGCCTAGCCCCAGAGAGCTTTCTGAGAACCTTATGACAGCTAATTAAAAAGGCAAATGGTTTCTTCTGTACAGTCACAGGCTCGGTGATTCCACAAGAGACTATGAGAACCAAGAAGGGAAGGTATAGCTTCCACAGAGACCAAGGATGAGAGAGCAAGATTTTCCCTTTACCCAATACCCTGCCATTTTGCATTTGTTTTCTTCTGAATCACAGTGTTCCCCTGGACACGCAGAATAATCAGACTTTCTCATTCTTTCCCCCAAAAGAACCAGGATAAATAAATGTTCCTACAAGTTTATGACATTCCTGAAAGTTTTAAAATGCTTAAACTGGATGTAAAACAGCACAAAAAATAACAAAAATCCCATACTAACTGTAAACCATTCAACTACAATAAGCATGCCACAAGGATATGAGCTGCCATCATTGACATCAGGCAGTTAGGTTTTAAGGCTAAAAACCAAGGGAAGAAGGAAAATAGGGTGGGCTACATGGTTCTGAATACAAAAGAGCACAGAGTATATAGGCTTGTCTTGTAGAGACCAACTTTCCCTTCATACTGGATTTAAGGAAGAATGTGTGTCATGGTTCCTTAATGTAAGAAGAACATGGCACAATGTTTACATGAGGGATTCCAATAAGGGACACAATGTCTCCAACTCTAGTTTTGCATAAGATACAGAAAAGACATGCTTTGGTCAATGGACAGGAGAGGTGGACTCTTACTTTGGGCCAAAACCTGAGATTGCAGGTAGAACCAACCTCCACAGGTACCAGCCATGGATGCTTTTGGGGAAAGCATCAATACTAATATAATGAAGGGAAGCCTTGAGTTCTTAAGGTTAACATCTATTGTGTGTGGAACTGATCTAGACTGTCAGCAATTGTGACAGGAAGCAGCAAGCAGTACTGACAAGACTATAAACTTGTGAGCAGATCACGGTTCTTCCTAGTGCGTGAATTTCTTAGGTATCTTTATGTCTCAGTTTGTACATCTGTAAGATGAGACAATATTTTCTACCTTATGGGGTCACTGTGAGGATAAACTGAGAAAAACAATATATAAAACGTATGTAAAGCTCTCTGCCCAGTAAATAAAGATGTTTATTTTCATCCTAAAAATATTACGCCCAGTAAATAAAGAGGTTTATTTTCATCCTAAAAATATTATGCAATAAGAACTGTACACAGGTTCTGATCTTGAGAAAAGTGATTGGCATTGGATCACGTAGCTAGGAAGCTGTCAAATAATGGTTCAAATAAGTCTAATTTAAACACAATGCTCTTCCCACCTAACCATCTGAGACCCAGGAGTCAGTATAATTTCAAATTACAGTAGCAATTTCAGCTTGAACAATTTGAGGCTCAATTATTTGCAGTAAGAGATCAAGGGCTGATATCTTGGCAAGGAACTCACCTGACCAAAGATGAAGTCCATCAAAACCATAGGAATACAGGTCATCACCAACACCATTGCCTCCCCATCCTTCTCCACCTCCAGGGTATGGCGCATAGCCTGAGGAGGAGGCCCAGCCAACCCGCAGATGTGTGGGCTCTGCTGTTAGGAAGGGGTCCACCTGGTCAATAATTAGCTCAAAGTACCACTTCTTGTATTGGGCTGAGCCCTCAGCAACTCCCAGGAAGATGTTTGGCCGGATACTGAAATTAAACACAGAACATGAGGCATCCACAGAAGTCACACAACTGAAAAAGCATGTTGAACAGACCTAATAGGAAGCATTGGTCCAATGAAACCCAGAACAAGAGCATTTTTATGTTTTTTTTTTAATTGATTGAAAGTAGAAAAAGCTTGCAGCCTTCAACAGTAGGTCAAATTCTTAGGTGTCAGGACAACATTAATTCCACTAAAACTATAAATGATGTTTCTTTAAATATTCCATTCAAGGCAACACATTTATTGAGTACCAACCATGGGCAATGATGCTGAAAATATTATACAGAGTTTCACGATTACAAACCTTTGTGTCTTTCTGTAAGTGAAAGAAATTACTTACTCGAGTTCCATCTTCTGGTAAATTGGTTTAAGCACCCTCATTTTCAAAATAGCAGCTTTGTACCCCAAGCATTATTCATAACAGCCTCTTAAAAGTCACTAGTGGGCAACCTTGTTAAGGGCAAGAGGTTTTTAATGTGTTCAGAAAAGTGGTTAAAAACTTGGAACAGACCAGAGCTTTTATGTTTGGAATCCTATTCTTAGAGATGGACTGTCCCCGGGCTGGAACCATGTCCTGCTCTGGGTGGGCAAGGAAAAACTGTACCAGGAGGAAGGAAGGCTATGTGAAGTTTAGGTCTGTGCCACTCTACACCTAAGAAAGGCTCCCCGCCCTCACTATTGTGGATTAGCAGCAGGCTCAGGAAGAAAGTGAATAAAGACCCTGAGGGCTAACTAGTCCAAGCCCAGGGAGTTCACAGGGTTCCCACGTGACCACATGTGTGTACCATGAGGTGAGAGGTCCTGCTGGACCCATGCTCTTCCTCCTGGCCTAATCCTCTGGTAGGAGCTGGGCAACTGGCTATGTGCCAGAGGATAAAGAAATAATGGTATCAACTTGAGATATCCATTCTATTAAAACATTTAAGAACAAAGATTGGTGTATTATAAAGAAGTTATAAAATGTGTATTCATGGCTAATAAAAAAATTGTGGGCTACTTCAGGCCAACTTCTTTTGTCCCTATGTGGGAAATATTCTCTATCTGCAGCCAGTACAAGGGAAAAGTTTGAGCAACTTTACTGAAAGGGTTGGAGTGCAAGGCCCTAGTCAGAAAAAAGTGCACATTGGCCCCCGCCCCCACCTAGAGGTATGGCTTGGATTTATTAGAAGGGATAGGAAAAGGGAAAAAAAGCACACTCTCAATGGAGAGAGTGGGCTCTCTCAGAGAGGAGGAGGATGGCATACCCCTCCATCTTTTGGGGTCCTAAAGAAGCTTCCATAGAGTCCTGTCCAGGTCCACATTTTGACTTTTGACTGATAGCACAGAAACCACACAGACTGCCTAAAAGAGTGGGGATTGTCTGGAAGAGAGGATGGTGTGGTGCTCAGAGAGCTGGAGTTTAAGGAAATCAAGTCCCCCAATTTTTGCCTCAATTTCTTGCCCCTTAGTTGGTTTATTACACTTTGAATAACCCTCAGCAAGTTTTACTTTGTGAAGGTCTTGATGTTTTGGTTACCAGGGTGATTGGAGGTTATGACAGTTTTGGTGATAAAGAGGGTTCAGTCCACCTGGTAGGGTGTGACCTGATCTTGTCACAATTGTTTGCTCAGTTGTCTTATATATTTGCATTACTGTGAAAACTATGAGTGAGCAACTGGAGTTCAAAGCAGTCCTATCCTTCCTGACAGTTTACAAGATGGAAAGAACCTTCCTTGGCATCTGGAATGATGGTGATGGCCTTACCTGGTCACATCATTAATTAGCCGTGTCTGCAGGAGCAGGTTTCTCCGAGGCAGCAAGTTGTCACAGATGAGATTCTGGTTGGCTCTTACTGCAACCCCATTGCAGAGACAGAGGGAGCACAGGACATCCAGAACCTGAAGCAGGACACACCCACCAAACCTCAGGACCACTGAGTGTACATTGGGTAGGACGCAATCACCTCACAGGAAAGCAGCAGGAGTGAAGATAATGGGACTGGGTAATGGGTGGAGAACCAGCTCAGTGCTGGAGAAGTCTTACCTCTGTGCCAAGCAGGAGTCAGTGATGTCCTAGAGACTACTGCCTCTTGAGGTGTTATAGTTTGCATATGAGTGTCCCCCGGAAAAAGCTCATATGTTCATGCAGGAGGTAGAATGATTAGATTATGAGATCTCCAACTCAGTCAGTGTATGACTGAAGGAACTATAGCCAGGTGAGATGTGGCTGGAGGAAGAAGGCCACTGGGGGCATGCTTTGGGGATTGTATATTTTGTCCCTGGCTCTTTGCTTTGTCTGCTTCTTGTCTGTCAAGAGCTGAGCAGTGTTCCTCCGCCATGATGCTCTGCCTCACTGAGGCTCAGAGCAATTAAGTTGGCCAACCATGAGCTGAACCTCTGAAACTGAGTCAAAGTAAACTCTTCCTCCTCCGAGTGGTTCTTATCAGGTATTTTGATCACAGTAATGAAAACCCGACTAACACATGGGGAAATGAAGCATGGTTCCCTTCTAGACCCTCTGCCCTAGTCTTGTGCCCCATACCTCCAATCTTTGCATGTCACCTGTGGTCACTGTTCTACTACAGTGGATAAAAGCCTGACCTCTGAAGACACACCATCTAGTCAGGGGCAGGACTAAGGTATGGTGAGGCAGTTAAGGTACAAAATCTAGGCACTACTTAGGCTCCGAGTCATAAGTGCAGGGCAGAGGAATAAAAAACTCTACATAGTTTCTCAAACAAACTTCTACTCAGCCCTGATGGTACTTTTCACTGACGATTAGGGGTTAAGACAGGTCTTAATGAGAAAGCCCTTTAGATACCCATTTGGTTATAAGGTCCTTACTTGTTGTAGACTTGGAAATCTTCGTTGGTAGGGCAGATTCCCGCTTCTGGGTCTCATGCTGTGATTTCATTGAAACCCATTAAGGTACCCTTAAATTCCTAGAAATTAGCATTCAAAATATCTCGCCTGCTCTCCTCCTCTCTTCCTCCCATCTGGAAGGAAAGCAAACCCGCAGGAGCCCAGGTGGCCCATGAATCTGAAGGACCCGTCACCAAGCTGCTTCTGTTCCTGTTTGCCAGCTGCCTGGGAATTAGAACCAGTCTCTGGCCTAATCCTGCAGGCTGCCATCTCATCTGCCCTGTCTCATTGTGCCACATCCTCTTTCATTCAGATTTTGTGTCTGTATCATGGCAGAGAACACTGTGTAGGGCCAGGCACTGTTCCGCTCTCTTTGCCCCAGAGGGGAGAAGGTGCAAAGAGCAGTTGATAAATAACAGCCACAGTGTAGCAGGCTGCACTGATGGGGAAGGGAAAGCTGTAATTCCGTCTTTCAAAGTGGCCACCAAAGATTCAAGGCTTAGCGGGGTTGGAGAGAGTCAGGTTGCTGATGGCATTTGTGTCCTTAATTCTCACAAACCAATTTTCCACCTGAGTCCCAAAATGTCAATTTTGCTCCAGATAAATACGAGGCACGTTTATGGGACAAGCAGAAAAGAATCCCAAAGGCAGTTTTCTGGGGGACTCTTAGTATTACCACTCCACGAAAGGGAACAACGGTGGAAACCTGAAATCCAGAGGATCATTTCTTACTCTAAGAAAAGTGCCATAGATGGCCAGAAAATTAGCTGCTTTTCATCTGGCCTATCAACATGTTTTCATCTGTTCCGCCTTGGAGTGATGGCTGCAGGAGACTTGCTGTCACAACCAGAGGAAAAGCAGAGCTTAATCCATATACAATAGGAAATGCAAAGGGAAAAAGGCTCTGCAGAAAGCACCCAGCCTAATGGAGCAATGCCTCACCTATAAGTAAAAGATGCCATAAAGAATCCGGTTGACAGTGCTTAGGCTTTTAGCAGGCGTTTCTTTCTGTTAAACTGAGGAATGGGGGCAAATTCTCTTTTCTAAAAAATTTCATGTAGGCAGGGCTAGCCCACCACAGGGAACACACACACAGTGCCTAGAGGTCATCTGTACTTTCTGATTGAGAGGGAGCATCTCAATGAATTCTGGAAAGCTTGGTAGGCAAGATAGATTCTGATGCGTGTTTACCCATGGTCATTTCCTTTTCCTCCTGAGCCCTGAGGACACTGCATTTCCCAGCCTCCCGTGCAGGTTTGTGGGATTATATGACCAAGTCTGGGCCATTGGGAAGTAGGTGAATGTGATGTATGTCACATTTAGGCTTGGTCTGGAAAACTCTCCTATAGAGCCCTGTGTGTGTGGCATCTCTCTCCAGATGTATTAATTCAACAAAGGACTTGGCAGCCCAAGGGTATCCTTACTGCAATCCCTGGACTGGATTGACCAGGAGCTTGCTAGAAACACTGATGCTAGAATCCCCATTCTTACTGAACCCCAGGGATTTTGTGTTAACAAGATGCCCAGAGATCTCCAGGAACTTCATGAGCACATTAGTCTGTGAAGCTCTGCCCTTAGAGAACACCTCTCTCAATGAACACAGAGCAGTTTTCCCATTGACTGGGCTTGGACTGTGATGTGAGCCAAATTAAATATCTATGCTAAGCCACTGAGAACTTGGGGTTGTCTGCCTTAGGGGTAGGCATCCCTAGTCAACGGTCCTTTTGGTGGAGTTCATTTGCTTCTGGTTGTAACCCACGTTTCATTAAGAGCCTCTCACTTTGGGATAACATTAAACTAAAAAAACAAAACAAAAAAACTTCACAGCAAAGGAAACAATCAAGAGCATGAAGAAAGAGCTTCCAGAATGGGAGAAGTTTGCCACCTGCATCTTGGATAGGGTGATAATTTCCAGGATATAAAAAGAACTCCAAACAAACAAACAAAAAAAGGAACACAATAACCCAATCAATAAATGGGCAAAGGAACTAAGCAAACACTTCTCAAAAGAAGAAATATGAATGATCAAGAAACATATGGGAAAAATATTCAACATCTCTAGCAATTAGAGAAATGTAAATTAAAACTACACTGAGACTTCATCTAATTCCAGTCAGAATGGCAATTATCAAGAATACAACAATAAATGTTGATGAGGATATGGGGAAAAGGGTACACTCAAACACTGTTTCAAATTGGTACAACCTCTCTGGAAAGCAGTATGGAGATTCCTCAAAAAACTAGGAACGGAACCACCATATGACCTGGTAATACAACTCCTGGGTATATATGTATGCAAAGGATTAAAATCAGCATACTACAGTGACCTAGCCACATCAATGTTTATAGCATTACAGTTCACAATAGCTAAGTTAGGGAGCCAACCTAGGTGCCATCAACAGATGAATGCATAAAGAAATTGTGCTGTATACATACATTAGAATATGACTCAGCCATAAAGAATGACTTTATGACATTTGCTGGTAAATGGATGAATCTGGACACTATTATGCTAAGTGAAATAAGCCACTCCCCCCAAACCAAAGGTCAAATGTTTTCTGACATGTGGAAGCTAATTCACAATAAGAGGAGGGATAGAAGTTAAGTGGATTAGACAAAGGGAATGAAGGAAAGGGAAGGAGGATAAGAAAAGACAATGGAATGAATCTGACATAACTTTCCTATGTACGTGTATGAATACACTACCGTGAATCTCACCATCATGTACATCCAAAAGACTAGGGTCCTAATTGGAATGATATATTCCATGCTTGCATAATGATATCAAAATGGACTGTGTTATGTATAACTAAAAATAACCAATAAAAATTATAAAAAATACTATTCATCTCATTAAATATAGTCTATTTGAAAACAAAAAAACTAAACATAAACAAAGCCTCTCATTTTTAATGCCATTATTCCCTATCCTAAAGATATGCTTATGATGAGAATTCTACTTTTATTTTTAAAAAGTTTAAAAAAGTCTTATTTTAAAAAATGCTAACTGTACTTTTGTGATTATTATTTCAAGTTCTATATTTGAAAAATAAGTGCTCTACAGCCTCTGACAGATTCTGCCCTCCCTGTGCATGAGAGATGAGTGGGTGGGAATGTTTCTATATTGCCATGGCTGCCAGGAAACTCAACTGATTTTATGGAGCTACTGGAGCAAAGATGTGGGAGTTAATAGTTGGCTTCCTTGCATTCATTCCTTTCCTAACCTAGGCGAAACTTTTGATTCTCATCTATACTTTTTTCAGACTAAAGATATTATAATTTTACCATACATTTTTCTCTCAGGTGGCTTTCAAACACTTGGGAAACAAAGAAGATAATAAAAAAAATTATCTGTTATGGCTCTTCTGCTTTTAGCAGATTTGGAATAGGGTGGTTTGGGGGATATACTTTGTTTTTACTAATAAAAGCTTACTCCATGAAAAACTACAGGGCGATTGCTATAATTTTCAACATTATTCTTTCATCAAACAATAAAATCAGTGCTACTCGGAGTGTTAACTGATAAGGCATCTGTTTAGTGAGGTGAGTCCTGTACATATGAGTTTCCATCAATTCAAAAACAGACAGCAATGACTTCTGGCTCTACTCACATCTTTTATTCATTTATTAAACCTCTGACAAACACATATGAATGCCTACATTTGATATCTGAGCTTGGCACCATGGAGATTACAAAGATGGCACCTTCCTTGAAGGAACTTACAGTGGGTTAGAGAAATAAATGTGTAAAATTAACTCTCATGAAAGGCAGATTGGAACAACCATTGTAACAAAGAACAAATCGTGTAATTGAAAAGACCAATTCCAACTAGGATCAGAAAAGCCTTCATGGAAGGAATGGCACCTAAATTTGTATCTGTTCTTCAAAACTTAGTTTATATTTTAATTATCTAGAGAAAATTTTGAGGGGTCCTGGAAAAGGAGTAAGGGGGTGCTGAAGGATCCACAAAAGCCAAGTCTCTGAGAAGTCGTAGGGCAGAGTGTGTTCAGATAAAAAGGCGGTGGGTGGTTTCCAGCCTACCACTCTCATCCTTTTCATTCCCAAGATTGTTATTTCCCTTTAACTCTCTGACCCCCAATTTGATCATGCTTTAGATGAGTGGTAATGCTTTCCACGGAAGCAACACAACTATTTTAGAATGAAAGTGGTATGAAATTGCAATTTTTAGTATAAAAATCACTGCTCTTCTATATAGTCTTGATCCTAAGCACTATTAGAGGTGGCATGAAATTGTTAAATCCATGAGATAAACAAACCTTTTCTAAAGGAAAACATGTCATGACCCCAAAGACCACTCTCATAGATAATAGGGGTCCTCAAACTTCAATGTGAGAACATTTTTTTTTTTTTTTTTGTGGTGTGTGGGTGGGCGAGTGTGTGTGGTGCTGGAGATTGAACCCAGGGCCTTGTGCATGCAAGGCAGGCACTCTACCAACTAGGGTATATCCCCAGCCACGAGAACCTATTCTTTGAAAATGCCTTCTAGTTGTGAATTTTCTACTGTGAAGAGTTCTGTATTTAAATAATTATAAAAGTAAAGATCATAAAAATTAAACAATTCTCTTAGGATAGTAGGGCTCTGAAAAGTTTGAAAACTTTAGCTTGAGAAACACTGTGAAGAAAATTAAACTTCTGGTCCCACATACCCCAGCCATCACTGGTGAGGTGTGGGGCCCCTGGAAAATGGATTATCATCTCAGAACCATGTCCTGGCCTCATTATGTCTTCATCATGTTGAAGTAATGATGCTACTCCAGAGGGCATAATGAAGACTGAAGAGGATGCATAGGAACATGGGCACTGGTTAAGTGCAAAATAAATGTTAGTCATCATCATTATCATTGTTATGAAGACTTCTGGGGCCCCCATGACTCCAGAATTCTCCATGGTGAGTCATTGTCTTTATAGAACCACATAAATTATCAGAGACTCCTGAAAATGTATCACTGGAGAAAACAGCAGCCTGGATAAGAAAACATTTTGTTGGCATTTTCCAAGCAAAGATGAAATGTTATGGAAGTCTAGCCTACACTCGGCACAGTACGTTCTTTGCAAAATGACCACAAACACACTGGTGATGATTTGAGCTTGGGTTTCTCTGCAAATAAAAGGTATCCAATCCAATAATCAGTACTAGAGGATCTGAAGTCATGGCAAACCAGCCTTGGCCCCAAATCCCATCAAAAGATAAAAAGGGGACCTTCTTGATGAGAATCTTAGGTACCAAAATCACGCTGTCTCAACTTTTGCCACATTGTCAAAATTTCTCAAAAAGTGCTGTGGTTCTAGAAGATTGGAGGCTGCCTTCCTAGCATACTCAGTAACTTATCAGTGTGGGTATTTATTTGTAGCCAAGTACAATGACATTCTGGGCCTCAGTTTTTTCAGTTGTGGAATGGGCAGAATACTGTTCAACTTGCTGCAAGCTGAGCCTTTGGGTAAAAGAGGCCATAAGGAAACAGACTATTTATGGATTGCATTATGTACTAACATAGAGAAGCCCCTGGGGGCAGTGAAACAAGAGCAGCTTCCCTGGCACAGGGCTCCCCTGACATCTGTATGTAGATCATGGCTCATACCTCCTATTGCTCATGGTTTATCAGTTATTCTTACTACACTGTGCTGACAGGAAGGAACATGTTGGAATGTAGAAAAGCTGGACAGAGGTTGGAGCCTCATGCCTGCTTTTGATTTACCACATTTGAGAAAGCAATTACAGACCCCACATATTTCTTTCTGTTTGCCAAGCAATTTCACAGATGCTGAGGACTAAGGGCTTTTCTGTTTCCTAAGGGTGTTGCACATCATGTAGTCAATGCTGCAGGGGCTTGATCTCCTGGACTCACTGAAACGTGTCTCAAATATGCAGCCCTCTGAACAACAATGGCAAGAGGAGAGGCACAGGGACTGAGCTAATTTCCCTCTACTCTGCAGAGGCACAGCTGCTGTCCCACATACCCCATCATGCCACCTGCTCTTAGAATGCACCCCTTGGCCTGTGAGTTACTTATCTACCTGCTAATTAGTAGTGTAGCCTCAATATATGGTCTAAGTGTGGAGCCAGAATAAAACTCGTATTTTTATAGATTTCCCTAATAGATCATTGCATCTTAGAGATATAATTTCATAAAAATAGATACATTAGAGATCTCAGAAAATTGACATGGCATGCCACCTTGGTGAGGGGCATTGTCCCCATGTCACAGATGAAATGATTGAGGCCTAAAGTCACACAGCTGTTTTGTATCAAAGAGAGGGATCAGTAGCTTGGGTCTTCCTGTTTGCCCATGCAGAATTTCTTTTACTTGCCTTGGTTTGACTCATTAAATCTGATTTCATTTCATAACAAGGCAAGTTTAGCAAGCCTTTCTATATTACTTGAAATCCAATTTCTGTGTATCTTCTCTACATGGCTTGGTGTTCCAGGTTTTCCACTAAGCTCCTAGACCTTAGGAACTAGTCTTGCATAGCTGGCCATGGACAAGGCCCTGGGTAGTGCCCTTCTGTGAGCTGTGTGTTTAGGACCAATGATGATGAACAGGGCTTAGGGAAGTTGGAGGGAATCCGGGGAGACCATCTGAGATTTAGTGTGGCTGCCTGGCTTGCAGTGTGATTGTAGGCAAGAAAGGAAGAAATGTGTCCATATACTCTTAGTAACACAAGGGTTACTGAGTGGTGGGGACAGGAAAGCTGGTAAAGTCAATAAATCACTGTTTGGGTCCTTCTTTCCACACTCACCTTGTGATTCCGCCCGTGCTTATCCAGCAGGGAGATGATGGACTTGATGTGACCCTCGGCTATCAGATTTAAGGCTTCTGGGCTTTCAATCAAAATGCAGTGCAAAACTTCCAAGATACCTACATGAATGTGACAAAAAATCATTTGGACATTAAATAACTTGCAGAACTGACCATAATTTAGAAACCTGAGGGTGAAAAAAAAATCATCCTGAGGGGACAAAATATCATCAATTCTTTGAATCTATTAAATATTCCCAGCCAGAGGAGAGAGGCAATCATCTCTGGAAGACTTGAGGAGCCTCTAAGGGAAATGCAGTGTGCAATATGAAGTTGAGTTTAATCAGCACTAACCCCATCTCTCTTTTCCTGGACAAAGACATGATGATCTTTATATGCTAAAAAATATAAAGCAGCAGCTATAAAATGGAATTCTTAATTTGATCAAACCAAACAATACTTCATTTAAATATAGATATAAAAATAGTTTCTCACACTTCAGTATAAATTCTAAAGGTCATTCAAGTAATTTAGAAAACATTCTGAACTTGACCTCAGAATAAGAGGAAGTTATTAGTATTTTAGGTGTTCTAGTATGTCATACAAACTATAAGCTCACAAAATAAAAATGATTTGGCTTTTCCTCTTTTCCTGACACACTATATGATTTTCCCTATCAAGTGAAGGCTTAAGAAAAATGAACAAGTATCCCTGCAGCCCGACACACAAAGGTAACATTGTCACAAAAATTCAAGGGAAGCAGATGGCTAACAGTTTCATTTCTTTTATTAAGAAAAATGCTTTTGATTTTGTTTTTAATCAAGGTTTTCATCACTTACCCTAAAATGAAATCTACCTAAGAGAGAAGGCACTGAAAAGAAGGATAGAAAGACATGTGCAGTTCTGGACTATGAGAAAAGTATCAAGACCTTTTTCTTTCCAGAGAGGGAACTATATCTGCCACCTGAACTTATTTTGGAAGATGAAAATTGCTGCATCTGGTGGCCTGCTCACTCACCAACAACAGATGGCTCAGGTTCTGAGTCACCAAAAAGGGCTACAGGTGTGACTGAAAGGTGATTTGGGGGGGAGGCAGGTATGTGAAGATTTTTCCTCTTATTCTATGGTCATCCTTCAATTCTACTTGTAACCAAAATGGTTAGGACAGAGTCCAGCAAATAGGAGTACAGCAGGAATTAGAAGGATACCAGGGTCACTGGATGGGGTTGTTTAAAGGACCCAAGATGAAGATAAATGCACAAAGCAAAATTTAAAAAAGAAATGATTGTAGAAGGCTGCATTACAGCAGTTAAATCAAGTTGTATAAGTATCAGGAAACTTTGGGACTTTGTTCCTTGTTGTTAAAATAATTTTGTGAGGCTGTTTGTTATAACGTTGGTTTGGATCTGAAGTGACCACCACAACCAAACGCTCATGTGTTAGGCAATACAAGAAAGTTCAGAGGCAAGATTAGGAGATCTGTAACCCCATTAGTTCGTTGAATTCATAATTTGAAATGGACTACTGGATGGTAACTATAGGTAGGTGGGGTGTTGCTGGAGGGAACAGGTCATTGTGGGAGTGGCCTTGGGGACTATATCTTGTCACTGGCTCCTTACTCTTGCTGTCTCTGCTTCCTGGCTTCCATGACCTCGGTAGCTTTCCCTTACCATGCCCTCCTGCCAGGATGTTCTGCTTTACCTCAGGCCCAAAGCAATGGAGCCAGGCTCACCATGGCCTGAACCTCTGAAACCATGAGCCCCAAATAAATGTTACCTCCTCTAAGTTGTCCTCGTCAGGCATTTTGATAACCATGAGGAAAAGCTGACTAACATAGAGGGTTATTGGCAAGGCAGAGGAAAAGATTTAGCTTTGTTTTCTTTTTTTACAGAAAGAAAAAAATTCATCTTCTCCAGTTATCATTTTCTGTCAGTTCTTACCTGAGGAAGATTCTAGTCTGTCCAATTTGCTGATCAGCCAGTCAAGGTTATTGGAGAACTGAGCACAATTGTTCCTGTTGCCACGAATGAGAGCAGCTGCAAACAAGGAAAGTTCTGATTACCCAGGTTAAAGTGCATAACAATGGGCATAAACATGGAAAGTTGCCAAATACCTCACCTGATCAGGAACCAAGCACTGAATGGCGATCTGACATGCTTAGCCCTTTGATACAATTCTGTTTCTATATTTAGAAGAGTGAAAATCTAGCATTCACTCGCTCACTTGACACATATGGTACAGTGGGTTGTTGAGAACAGAGCCATGGGGTAGAAGAGGCAGATTCTATGCCTTCATCAAGTAGGGGGTAGAGATAATAAACATAAACTAATAACTTCAGATAGCAATAAGCAATAATTGAGTATCTGCTCATTTACTGATTTAAGAACTTTTGTTTTCTAGCAAAAGATTTGCTATTCTTCAGTGCTAAAGGAAGGTGTCCCAGTGAACACAGCTGGAAAGGTTTGTTAAACTAACAGATACATGATAACAAGTAACAATTGCATATCTGAAACATACCACTATGCGACAGTAGTTCTCAAGGTACGGTCCCTGGATCAGGAATGCCAGCATAACCTGAGAACCTGTTCTAAATGCACATTCTCAGGTCTGAAGTGAAAACTTGGGCAAGGGCCTAGCATCTGGGTTTTACCCAGCCCTCCAGATGATTCTAATTCCTGTTCATACTTGAAAGCCATTGGCAGATGATATTGCAAAGAGGGGGAGAATGTGCTGTCCTTAGAGTTTTGCCAGTCAAGGCTATGTATGTACCCTTCCACCCTTGAGGCAAATACAGTAGATGCAAATCTGGAACAAGTCCATGGAAATGAATTAGCCCCCAAACAATTTTCTGCATGTGGTTGGTTCATAGGGCTTTGGATTTTACCAAGGTTAGTAAATGGTAAATTAGGATACAGAAAGATCTCCTTCAGGACCTCTATTCTGCTTCCCCAGAGTCAGTGAGAGTAGAATTCCTGAGCTGCTATTCAGGTCAGCTTCAGTGAATGTAGTAAGCACAGAGTTCTGGAATCAGACTGCTCTGTCTCAAACTACAGCTCTGTCACTAACTGGATATGTGACATTGGGCTATGAGCATCTCTGTGACCAGTCTCTCTTTTTTTTTTTTAATAAAACAGAAAAAAATAACAGGAACTATACTTTTTTATTTTATTTATTTATTTATTTTTTTAATTTTTTATTGTTGGTTGTTCAAAACATTACAAATTTCTTGATATATCATATTTCACACTTTGATTCAAGTGGGTTATGAACTCCCATTTTTAGCCCATATACAGATTGCAGAATCACATCAGTTACACATCCATTGATTTACATATTGCCATACTAGTGTCTGTTGTGTTCTGCTGCCTTTCCTATCCTCTACTATCCCCCCTCCCCTCCCCT
>NW_026000229.1:44016898-44093855 GCF_001458135.2 Marmota marmota marmota | reverse complement strand
CCTGGACCAGGGCAGTTCCGGGAGCCGGAACTCGGCCACTCCGTGCTCGGTATATGCTCTGATAAGAGCAGGCTCCAAGAAGCACTCAGGCACTGAGCCTGAGTAATCTGTCTGCAAGCCGCAGGCGAATGGCAGCCTGAAATTACCTGTTCTATGGCTGAATGAGCTGCGGTCAGTCGAAAACAGGGATGGTGACGTCAGCTCTCCAAGATGGTAGCCGCTGGCCTCCTCTGTGGTCTGACCAGTGTGGAGAACCGAAATGGACCGCTTCCTTCCCCCGTCTCGAACCCAGAATTCAGCACTGAGTACGGTGCTTGCACGGCTGGCAGAAACTGCAGCGCTGTATCCCTGCGCCACTATCTCCTCCTCGTTTCCCAGCGCGCGCTGCAGACTCTAGCCGCGGGGCAATTTGCTGAATAAGCAGTGTTACCCTCTGTGCGACAAATCTCTCGCGTTTGAGTCCCCGTAGCCGATCCTCGTGCGATGGAAATCCTTCCTCCAGGTTCCGGAGCACCCCACTATTGCTGGAAATTCCTAACAAGATAGCCTTTAGCCGTCCTGACTTGTCATACTCCCACACAGTGACGCGGCACACGGGGGCAATGCACTCCCCTCGCCGCCATCTTCCAAGTCCTGGAACTATACTTCAAAGTGTTGCTTTGAGGATCAAAAAGGGATTCTATTTCTTGGCTCATGGAACCCTATAAATGGTAGCCATTACTGTTATAATAACTACCAAGTTTGAGCAGTATCATTACAAAGGACTAGAGTTTTAGGAGCCCTTACAAAGTCACACAGTATATGGTAAGAGTCCTATTAACCTGATCCCCAATATGGAGAACAAGTCCAGACTCACATCTCTGTTCTCCTTGGGCCCTCTGGACTTTCTAGGAACTTCTCTAGTCGGAAACACACCTCAGAACAAAGCCCTAAGAAGTGTTGCTTTGTTACAGCATTTGAGTCATTACTGGTGGCCACTTTCTCACAAAGGCTGATGCTGTCCTCTGAATGGCTGCTGGGCTGGGCCTATGGGATAGACACTGTTATTCCAGGCAGCAGAACATCACCTCACATCCAGGATGTGATGTGAAAGGGGGTGCTAGAATATTTTTACTTCTTGCCTTTTGTCATTCCATCAAAGCGAAACAACAGATATAACCAATGGGAACCGTGACTGACTACCAAGTGGACGAGTGAAAGGAGACAGAATTTAAGAGAATAACAATTCTCAAGCTATAGATATTATCTTTGCAAAAATTTAAAACTAGAAGATCTGTTCTGGTCCTGTTTCCTTATGCTAAACATAAGGAACAGAGGTTTGGAGAATTTGACTGTTAAGGGTTTCATAGGTAGTTTTGGCAAAACTGATCAACTTCTGCTTCCGCTTGCTGCTGACTTCCAGCTCTGAGTTTGGAAAGTACGATAAGCTACTATTTAATAACAAACAGTTCAGTTAAAATCAAATGGTTAACAAAAGATTCCCAAGGAGGAGGCTGGAAAACAGGCTGAGTGCTCCTATGGAGGTCCCAGGTACCCCAAGTCTCCCCAGGATGGAGCACCATGTGTACTCACCTAGCAACTTGTACAGGAGGTTCAGAATTTCCTTCCAGGCCATACCACTCTCCTCCCTTGCAATCCCAGCAAAGTGTGCCACACTATTGTAGATATTTAAGCGATCAATGCAGTTTAACACAAGGGCCAACATTCCCTGCGAAGGAAGAGTTGAGGAAAAGGAAAATGTTCCTGATGAAGAAAGCAGGATCCCTTTCTCTTTTCCCTCCCACACCATTCACCTTTTAGAGCAGAGAGTGGAAAGATGCAAGGAGACTTTCATGGTAGCAGTTTTGTTTTTCCTTCTTAAAACAAATATGCATTTTGATGTCTCAGAGACCTAAATAGCATCCATTTCAGGAATGAGTCAGCAACCTCCTCTGATGGGTTTGCCCCCATGTGCCGTGTTTAACTCAATCCAGGAACATATTGAGAAAGAGGGAGCGGAGAATGAGTCTCACAAAAGCTTGCGTTCTGTCTGGTTTGAAGTGATTCTGACTCACCCAGAAATAGTTCTGGATATAGTACCTATTTTTCTCTTAAATAAGTTCCAGAAATTCCATTCAGATGTACAAGACAACTATGCTTGCTTCCTCTTTCCACCTCCACCACCCAAAAGGTAGGATTTAGAGACAATAAAACCAAAAAAAGAATTTTCAGCTATTTTTCCATCCAATGTGCAATACTATGCCACCAAGTAAAACCATCTGTGCCTAGCTGTTCTTAAATAGTAGGAGGGAGATGTTAAGTGCAGTCGCAATAGCTTATAAAGCATACAAAATCTGCACCCTCCTCAGCCCAAGTCTGCTTTGGCCAGAAGACCTACTAGGGATGGCTCCCCATGCTGTACCACTAATTTTGGCAGTGCCCAAAGGACAATCCCTGCCCTCATTACATGGAAAGCTAAACATGATGCACCAGATCATGGACGTCCAAATTCGGAGGTTTGTGAATTGAGTAAGGTCATACACAGCTAGCAATGGGGCCAAAATGAGAGTGTTTAGGTCTTATAAACCTTCAGTTGGTGATTCTAAATCTAGGAGCCACCCCAGTGACTCAGATGCTCAAGTTCCAACATCAAACCTTACATCATCTGTATCTTTCAAACCAGTTTTAAAAAGACACTCTGGATGTGCTAGAATCTAGGCATTTGCATTTTTCAAACAGGTTTCCTAGGTAATTCTGATGTCTCTAAAATTTGGGAACCACAGCCAAAGCCATGCTATAAGCTTAGATTTACTGAAAATGGTTTTTGGATACACATGCGACTCTGAAGCTTTAAAACCTAACCAGTTTGAAAGTGCCAATCACTGCTAATGTAAGTGGGGGTGGCTGCTGGGGAAGGTCAGCTCCCAGTAAAGCCTTTTCTTCCTAGCTTCTGCATCTCCTTCTTGTTCTCCAGATTGTTTGTAAACTTGTTCATGCACAAGCTAGATTGCGGTCATAGGGATATTTTGGCTCTGGATGCAAAGAGAATCTCACTTTTAATTTTTTTAAACTCACCTCTTCCTTAAAAAGATTCTGTCTGTTTTTGAGGGATCGAAGTTTGTTCTGCTTATCTTCATGCCGCATCTCCTCCTCTGGGGGCTGGAAGTAGGCTATCAAGTCCTGTAGGGTCTGCAGGACCTCTTCTATTGGCAGGGTGACCGGGGCAGCTGTGCGATTGTTTCCACTAAAAATCATAAGATGACAGACTCACACACCACTCTTCAGTGGGGCCCTGACAAGCATCCACCAGGTCCTGTCTGCGAATGGCTTCACAGTGGGCACAACTAACTGCTTCTTGGGGGCAAGGTCTGTGCCAACAGCTACAAAATGAGGTTGGTCAACCCATAGAGCAATAGAAGAGAATATGTGAATTCAATTTTAAAGTTATTTCATAACAAAGAGAAACGATTCCTTTTCACATTCATTTTTCTCCAACTTATAACTTATCCTATTAAAATTGTTGCAATATTTCAGTATTTAGCTTCAAACTGGTCTTCCCAAAATGTGTGATAATGATTTTATGTAATCTAAATGATGAATTTCAACTGCAGTTATTAAGGTAGTGACTTCTACATGTAGCAGATGTCTCCCTTCCAGTTACCCTGGGTGTCTGTCACACTTTTTTCTCTTTAAATTAAAATGCTTAAATAATAAACTTAGTAACCCACAGTTATTTTAATCCCTGACACCTTCTTCTTGGAATAGGTTAAACAGGCTTCACTGGGTCTCACCATTCATCTACATGTTTGTTTTCCTTCTTTCCTCATCTACCTCTTTCTGTGTCTTTGTCTCCTGAAATGTCTGCATGAGTTTTTGTCTTTATATTTCTATGTGTGAGCATGCACATGGCTTCTGCCTTCATCCCATCTGTAGAACGTCTCTCTTTCCCAGTGTCCCCCATTTCTTGGGATCTTTCCTGTCTGTGTTAATGTCTGCTTCTGTTTCTATGTCCCATCACCTCACTTTCTCTACCAACTCTCTGTTGTGTTGCTTCTATCTTCCATGGTTTGTGATCTCTTTTTAACTTTCCAAACATTTCTACAGTTAAATCCTTTCACAGATGTGGAGAGAAACCACAAACCTCTAGAGATACCAAAGTGAGCCTTCATTGCTGCTTCTCCTTGTGGAGTACTCCCATGAACCTCTCTGAAGGCAAAGACTAAGAGAAGAGGAAAGAAAAAAATGGAGCCATCCCCTGCGGAATTGCATCATCAAGTCTCATGTGATTGAGAATTGGCTGAGTATACAAATAACATTGGGGCTCCTCCTTGTTCCATTTCTAAGGAGTTCTACTTTGCATTCACAGTGCATTTAGTCACTCAAATACTGTTACATATTAACCTGGACACATCCTAAGAAAAGGTCGTCTCTAAGCCTAAAGCCAAGACTCAACAAACTAAAAATGCACAGGAGGTAAGGTAATAATCATTCCTACTTAGTATAAAAAAAATGCCATGTGTCTTACATGGGTATGGATAACCAGTGGGCTATAAGCTTATTGGAGTCAGAGAGGTATTTTCTTCCCATCAGTGTGTAGCCAACTCCTCATAGGACCTGGCATGGGGTTAGTCCTTAGTTAAGTGATTGCAGATGGCTGCCTGGGATACCACTGGACACAGAATTGTTGCGGAAAAGAGAGCAACAAGGACAAAGACAGAGGCTTGGGAACACAAAATTCAATCCAGTATGACTTTTCACTTCCAGATTCAGTGAAGGAATGAATTCATTTTCCTAAGGATTTTAGAAAAAAGTCTTAAGGGCTAGACTTTTTCTTTCCCTTTCTTTTTCTTCTCTCTTCTCCCTTCCTTCTTACCATTTTGGATTATGTAGGGAAATATAAAAAAGCAGTTTATATATGTATTTTTCTCTTTTTTTCTTCTAATTGATTTAATAAACAGCTGGATATGTTGTCACACATGTGTAATTGGACTGAGGCAGGAGGATCTCAGCCTGGGCAACTGAGTGAAAACCCTGTCTCAAAATAAGTAAATAGATAAATAAATAAATGGGTTCGGTTTATTTATTTTGTCAATAAATAAATAAATAAATAAATGTAACTTAGTGGTATAGCATTCCTCAAAACAAAAGGGCTGGAAATGTAGCTCAGAGGAAAAATACTCCTGGGTACAATCCCTAGTACCACCAAAACGAAACTATTAATTGCATGAATCAATTATAAACTGCATTACTGGGTCTGTAATATATGAAGATGTAATATATATGGCAATATTATCATAGAGGAGGAGGGAGAAATAAAATAATATTGTAGCAGAGTTGCTTTATTTTCTTAATATTAATTTAAAGTAGATATTTGAGACATTGTGGTCTCTAAAGAAAACACTAAAAAAATAAATAGGAAACTCAACCAAATAATTAAAATAGTTTACTAGAAAATATCTATTTGACTCAAAAATAAGGTGGTAAAGGGGGAACAGAAGAGCAAAAAGAACTCGAGATTAAAAAAAAAAAAGCAAAATGTAGACATAAACCCAAGTATCTGAATAATTAGATTAAATATAAATGGATTAAACACATCAATAAAAAAGATTATCAGAATACATTTGAAAAATAATGCAATCTATGTTGTCTACAAGAAACACACTTTAGATTCAGACTCAAGCTGAAAGTACAAGAATTGAAGATGATCTATCATGCCTGCAGTTGCTACTATGTGTAAGACATCTAGAATGATTCTACAAAACCAGGCAAAAATGTTCACAGGAAAAAAAAAGACAGTTCATAATTATAAGAGTCAATTTACCAGGAGGATATACCTATTATAAACATAAATGTCTAACAACACAAAAAAGAAGTATATAGCAAAAACTTACAGAATTGAGGGAGAAGACAAAATGTAACAATAATAGTTATAAAGGTCCATACCCCCTTGTCAATCAGATAATGTAAGACAATACACCATATCAACAGGGGACAAAAACACACTATCATCTTGATAGGCAAAGAAAAAGCATTTGATGAAATCTAACACCCATTCAAGGTACAGAAACTTTGAACCAACTAGCAACAGAAGGGAACTTCCTCAACCTGATAAATGACATCTATAAAACAAAACTACAGGGACAACATCATACTTCCCCCTAAGATCAGAAACAAGACAGGGGTATCTGCTCACAATATTTTTATTCCACATTGTAGTGGACATTATTGCCATTATAATCATGTAAGAAATAAAAGGCATCTTTTCTGGAAAGGATAAGACTTTTATTCACCAATGACACAATACTGTATGTAGAAAATTCTAAAGAAACTACACACCCCCCCGCCAAACTCCAAAACAAAATAACAAAACAGTGAAGAACTCCCACCAAAACTAAAAAAAGAATTTCCATTAGGTAAAAGTGTATTAGTAATTTAAAAACTCAGTTTCTATGTAGCAGTATTTCTGTACACCAGCAATGTACAATCCAAAATCAAATTTAAAATATAATTTTACTCGTAGTATAGCACCAACAAAACTCAAATACATAGGAATAAATTTTACAAAGTAAACTTAAGACTTATATACTGAAAACTACAATGTCTGAGAGGAATTAAAGAATAAATAAATGGAGAGACATTCCATGTTTGTGGATCATAAGACTAAACATTACTAAAACAAGTCTTCTTGAAACTATTCTGTCGATTGAATGCAATATCTATCAACATCTCAGCATGCCATTTTTATCTCTTCAGAAATTGGCAATTTCACCCTAAAAATGTACATGGGAAAGCAAAATACTCAGAAAAGCAAAAGCAGTGTTGAAAAGAACAAAATTAGAGAACTCTGCGTGACTTCAATACTTAGTATATATTTATATTAATCAAGAGTGCTGTTTTTGAATACTGAGAGGCACATAGATCAACGGTCATTTAATTTTTGGCAAAGGTGCTGAGGCAATTCAGTCAGGAAAGGTAGTCTTTTCAGAAAATTATGCAGAGAAAAATCTGATAGCCATGTGACCCCCATGTGAAAAGATTAATTTAAACCCTTACCTCACAACCTACACAAAAATTGGTTGAAAATAGATCACTGACCTAAATGTAAGAGTTAAAATCATAAAACTTTTAAAAGAACACAAAGGAGAAGATTCTGATGACTTTGGGTTAGGGAGAATTCTTAGATATGACATCAGCGGTATAATCCATAAGCAATTATGATGTTAAACTTATCAAAATGTAAAACATTTTCAACAACACTTCAATATCACCATCAAGAAAATGAGAAGGAAAACCACACACAAGGAGAAAATATTTGCAAATCAAATCTGGTAAAGAATTTGTAACCAGAAGATACAAAGAATTCACAAATCCCAACTAGAAGGCAAAAGATCTGATTTCAAAGAAACAAAACAATCCCACTTTATCAAAGAAGAAACCTGAATGGTCAATAAGCTCGTGAATTGATAGTTAATATTATTGTTCATTCTGGAAATGCAAATCAAAACCATGACACACTACTTCCTACCACTATAATGGATATAATCAAAAAGGTCACAATAGTTGGGTACGATGGCTCACGCCTATATTCCCAGAGGCTTAGGAGTCTGAGCAGGAGGATCACAAATTCAAAGCCAGCCTCAGCAAAAAAGCAAGGCACTAAGCAACTTAGTGAGACCCTGTCTCTAATACACACACACACACACACACAAAAAAAAAAAATACCAGTAAATGTGGGCAAGGATGTGGAGAAAGTGGAATCTCACACATTTTCTGAGGGGGCTGTAAAATGATATATCTACTCTGGAAAGTTGTTTTAGTTTCTTAAAATGTTAAACACATTGAATGTTTATTGAGGGATAAACGAATAAACAAGACATGGTATTCATACACAATGGAGTATTCTTTGACCTTAAAAAGGGATTAAATTTTGATACATTATACAACATGGACAAATACTGTCCTTGAGATACTTAGAATGCTAAAATTCAAAGAGTCAGAAAGTATAACAGAAGTTTCCATAGTCTGTTGTGGTGACACATGCCCCTATTCTTAGAGGCTCAAGAAGCTGAGGCAGGAGGATTGCAAGTTCAAAGCCAGCCTCAGCAACTTAACAAGATCCTAAGCTATTTAGCAAGACCCTGTTGAAAAAAAAAAAAGGGCTGAGGATGTACCTAAGTGGGAAAGCACCCCTGGTAACAAAATAAAGAACAAACCAAAAAGTTTCCATAGGCAGTGGGAGAGGACAATTGGGAGTTATTTCCAAAAACGCAAAGATGGACGATAAAAATTCTGGAGATGGATGATAAAAATTCTGGAGATGGATAGTGGTGATGGTTACACAGTGATGAATGTACTTAAAGTCAGTGAACTGTACACTTAAAAAGTGATTTTAAAATAGTAAATTTTACATTATATACATTCTGCCACAAAAAAAAGGATACAAAAAAGTTAAACAATTTTGCATATCACTTAGCATTCTATTCCCAGGTATTTACTCAAGAGAAATTAAAGGATATATCCAAAAACTTTTATATTAACATCTATAGAAACATTCCTCATAGTAACCTAAAATGGAAACAACCAACTGTGCAACAACTGATAAATAAAGTGTGGTATGAATCTATCCATCTCTCTCTGCACACTCACAGTTGTTCACACACACACACAAAATACTCCTCAGAAATAAAGGGACAAAATGATATCGACAAACTGTAAAAAACATAATTCTAAGTGAAAAAGAAAGATCCAGAACACTTTTTAAAAATTATTTATCAATTTAATGCTTTGAGAAAAAGAAAAAAAAAGCCGATTAGTGGTTTCCCGGGGATGGGGATGGTAACTAGAATAATGTGCAATGGTCTTAAGAGATGTTTTTTAGGGTGATAGAAATGTTCTAAACCTGAATAATGATGATGGTTGTAAGCTCTGTAAACATCAAATCTCACTGAATTAAATGCTTAAATGAATTTTATGATATATAAATCAACCTCAATAAAGTTGTTTAAACATTTTTTCCCAGTGTCAGGTATGCAACTCCCACTGACTTAAGGAAATTTTATTAAAATATAATCCACATATGATACAGTCCACCTATGGAAACGCTACAAGGCCTAATGATTTGTAGTGTATTCACAGTAATGCTGTCCTTACCAGTTTTCCTACTTTTTCATAAGCCCTCCAAAATACCCCCCACATGCATTAGCAATCACTCCCTCCCCTCACAAAGACTCCAGCCCTGATTAACAATTGACTACTTCCTTGTCTTTATAGGTCTGCCTACGCTAGATGTTCCATATAGGTGAAATTACATACTCTGTGGTCCTTTGTGAGTGTTCCTCTCAGCACAGTGTTTTCAAGGTTCATTCATACTGTAGTATGTATCAGTAGTTCAAGAATTTGGCCATAAAAAAGAAAATTTATGGCCAAAATATTTTTCATATTACATATATGGCACATTTCATTTATCCATTCATTAGCTCATGAATATTTGGGATGTTTATACTTTGGGGCTATTATGAAAAGGGATGCTATGAGCATTTTTGTACAGGTGTATGGGTGGACATACACTTTCATTTCTCTTGTACATAGACCTAGGAGTTGAATTGATGGGTCACATGGTAACTCTCATGGTCAACCTTTTGAGGAATCTCCAGACTATTTACCAGAGTAGCTACAACATTTTACAATTCCCACCACCAGTGTATGAGGGTTCCAATTTCCCCACACTCTCTCCCATACTTCATTAACTTTTCTAGATTATAGCCATCCTAGTAGGTGTAAAGGGGTATCTCTCTGTGGTTTTGATTGTAATTTTGATTGTAATTTTCCTGATAGCTATTGATGCTGAGCATATTTTAATGTGCTTATTGACCAATTATGTATTTTCTTTGGACAAATGTCTCTTCAGGCCCTTTGCCCATTTTTAATTAGTTATTTTGTCTATTTTTTTCTTTTGTTGCTTTTGCTCTTGGTTTGAGAAACCATTGCCTAATCTATGAAAATTTATGTTTATATATTCATCTACCTATATTTAGGTAGTTTTCAATCTCACATTAAATTTCGATTCATTTTGAATTAATTTTTGAATATATATGAGGCAGTGGCCGCTGAAATTTATAAAAGATTTAAGGGAAGTGTTTGAACAAATTGGAGGTCAGATAAATAACACCACCCTATGTAGAGGGTGATGATTTTGGTGCTAGTTGGGCCACATGAATAACTCATATTTGTTTGCAGCTATCTTTTTCTGCCTGTATTAAGCCACTTATTTTTAGATCCTTTTTTGAAGGAGGTATGTAGGTTCTGGAAGTAATGAGACACAGAAAAGAGAATATATTTTCCTCAGGGTCACAAGAAACTGGTGCCAGAGCCAAGAGTAAACAAAAGATTGACTTTCAGTTCTCAGTTCCATCATTTAGTAGAAATACTTCTATTATCACTCTTTCTTCAATTTATAGTAACAGAATCTCTGAGTTATACCGGGTACACAGCCAGCCAGACAGACATATATTTCTCAGCCTCCCTGAAACTAGGCCTGGCTGTGTGACTAAGATTTAGCCAAGGTAATGCTAGATAAATTCTCTACTTCTGAATCATATCCTTTAAAAGTCTATCAGTCATTCACTCGTCTTTTTTCTTTTTGCAGGGAAGATTTCAGACAAGGTGGTGTTCACTATTTTTGACTGTGTGGGTGAAGAAAATATGCAAGGACAGTGGTTCTAACTGTGGCTGAATGTTAGAATCACCTAGGGAGCTTCAATAAACTACTGGAATTTGGATCTCACCTCCAGAGATTCTGATGGAATTGGATGGAGACACAGCCTAGACATCAGAATGTTAAAAAGCTATCTGGATGAACCCAACATGAAGATGAGGTTAAGATCTCTACTCTGGGGCAGTAGTTTCAACTTTAGCATGCATCATCAACCCCTGGAGGACCATAAAAATATGATTTGCGATATCTTATTTCCAGGGTATCTGATTCAATAGGTTCTGAGGTCAAATCTGAGAATTTGCATTTTTAAACAAGCTTGCAGGGTTGTTGTTGTTGTGCTGGTCCAGGCACATACTTTTAAGAACCTGTAGGAGATACCAAAGCAGCAAAGATAGAAGGAACCTGAACCCCCAAAGCTGGGCTGCTTATTTTTCCTAAACCACCTCTACTCTATAATTATTTAAAAGAGAAGCTGGGCATGGTGGTGCACATCTATAATTCTAGCGACTTGGGAGGCCAAGGCAAGAGGATTGCAAGTTCAAATCCAATCTCAGCAACTTATATTGACCCTGACTCAATATAAAAAATGAAAAGGACTGGGGATGTTGCTTCATGGTTAAGTACCTCTAGGTTCAATATTGGTACCAAAAGAGAGAGAGAGAGAGGGAGGAAGGAATTTATTCTGCTTTACATCAGCAGCTCAGCCTATGCCCTTACTATAGTGATTTGGTCTGCAGTTTCAATTACAAATATATATATTTAAGAAGTTCTTTTTCATGCCAATTCACACATGTAATTTACAACCTTTTGGCTTCAGAGATATTTTCTTACAACAGAAGAATAGTTGGAAACACTGCACTGTTTGCAGCACAATTGGTTTCTTACAGAAGTTGGTGAGAATTGAGTTCCCTTTTGGCAGCACCATTTAGGCTGCAGGCATTGCCATCCAGGCAGCCAGTTCAGACGCTTCTCTCATTTAAGCCCCAGCTGTATTTGGGTAACCCAGGATTTTCACTGCAGATCTACTTTGGTCCAAACCATAGCAACAATTTGAGTGATGTAGAGACCCTTTCTAAATAGCACAAAGGAGCAGATTGATTTCTATTCTCTCCTTCCTTCCCTACAAAAGGGATGTAAAGCTCTCCAGCTCTTTTCCCTTAATGTTCCTTCAAACACGTTCTCTATTCATTCCATCAATCTGAATAATGAATGGGACTGGGTGTTTGTTGGGCAAAGAGTAAAGCTGGTTAAAGGTCACCTGCCTACATGAAAAATATATTTCGATCCTAAGCTCTCTAGTAAGGCTCTTTGTTGGTGTTGAGCTATTTCCTGGAAACACTCCTCGTGGGTGGGTGGGGTTGGAAGAGAAAGGGCAGGAGCGGACATACCTGACGAACTGGCTGAATAAGGCTGTCGTGTTCCGGATGATCCGAGCAGCCTGGGACTCCTCACGCTGGCATCTCTGCAGTGTTAGTCCGTCATCCATGTGGCCTTCCTGATGGAGGATGACCTATTCACAGGGCAAGGGAAGCAAGCCTCAGTTACGCATTACTCCAAGCTGGGCAGTCAACATTTTCTACAGTGTTTCCTTCTTATTCCTTCCCCCAACCAAGTCCCCTGGGTTCATTTTGAAAACGGGACATTAACAAACTTATTTCACCCACATGCCCTATTACTGACATGTGAATCATTCCTGAGACGTGGGGCTTTGATGAAAATGAAATTTTATGTGCCACCAAGGTATGAGTTACAATAAAGTCCTTGGGCCTACATGGCCAATTTTAAAGGGTGAAAACATACTTTATAGTACATTTTTCTCTTAAAATGAACAGAGAACTTTACCCTTGAAAAAACGGGAAAATTCACTCTGTTCAGGGCTTTTTCCTCCAGAGATAAGTTGGGGAAGAACAAAGACAATTTAAAATAAACTCTCTCCTGGGGTCAGATTTGGATTTCTCTACTGAAGGGCAGTTACACTGGGTTAGTTAATTATAGAATTGAGGAAATCAGTTCAAGATGGTAGCCGGGTTCTCATGGAGACTAGAGAGGGGATTGCAAAGCATGGGCTCTGATATCAGGCAACCTTACTTCTAGTCCTGCTATGCTACTTGCCAGCTGTTTAACTTTGGGCAAGTTACTTATACTGCAAATGGACTTGTTCTAGAGGGTTGTTTGGAGATTTAGATGACTTTCATGTAAATCATTTGGCATGGTTTCTATAACATGATAGATGCTCAAGAAATGCTTGTTATAATAGGTATTATATTATGGATATCTGGTTATCTAGAAGCTAAGTTTATTTATTGATCATCAAGGACATGATACCGCTTTTGAGTGGATATAGTACCCTTTTGGTGAGGGGGTCAGTAGTTCTTTCCATAAAAAATGATCCAGCATGTGCAGATGTTAAGTAGGATGGTTCTAGCCTGATTCAATTCCTGGACAGAGTCTCCTCTGGTTGAAAGTGGAGAGAGACCATTTGTGGGTCCTCGAAATCAGTCTTTGTGTCATTATGATTTAAATGTGAGGCTCCCAAAAATATATTTAGGAGTTTTGGTCTCTGTCATTTTTAGCATAAGGAACAACTTATTTTTCTTTTCATGAGAAAATCTTTTTATTATTTTGAAGGTATGTCCTACTATAATCAAGTCACATAAGAAGTGGAATACAGAGTCATAAAGTTTCTATTCATTTTTTTTTAAAAAGCTTTTCATTCCATCTACATACTGCAGCTTAAGCCTTAGCACTAGACACAACCCACTGTTAGGAAACTTTGTCAGAACTTCCCAGAAACTGGTGAACAATACCACGTTTAGATTTAACAATATAATGCCACCATATTTACTTTGGCCTCAGTCCCAGATTTCTGGTCCCAAAAGACCAAAATTCTTACATTTTGCTTGTTCAGATAACAAATTTTAACTTGCCAGCCAAACCTGAAAGTAATGAGAACTGGGAGAAATGGAGAGATTAGAATGTTGGTATTTTGTCCCCTATTGATCTCAGCAGCCTGGTTCACAAGTTCCTTTTCCTCATGGAGAAATCCCACACCCAGAGGTAGAGAGAAGTCCAAGGTGGGAAAGGGAAAAGGGTGTTTCCCTTAAAGTTAGCTACCATTTGTTTGCTCTTTCATTTTGTTTGTTCTCTTTAGTTTTTCTAGGCTCCTGTGTTGTCCATTTTATATAATTCTTAAGACAGATTTGGACATCCTGTGCATTTCTAGAGGGGAAACTTAACCTGTTCCTTAGGAAATGAAGCAGTGCATTCCTGTCAGGGGCCAAGTAATAGGACAATATGTAGAGGCTCTCCCAAATTCTTTCTGCATGTTCTGCAGCAAGTCAAATCTATGAGCAGGGACAGGCACAATAAATCAACAACGCAACTTGGGATCTCTCCATTTGGATAGTCCTTGGAGTTTTCCCCTCCTACCCAGAATCATAAGTTCCACACAGTCCACTCTTTAAATGCTGCCATTGCCTTAGGAAGTTTGAAAAACTATAAAGGCAGTAAACAACATGTACTCTATAGAGGATTCCGATAGATGTCAGACCCCACCCCATTCTCTACCAGCCTATTTTCAGTTTGCCCTTATTCCCAGGGTTTAGTTCTCACTCCTGGGGTGTGGATCCTCTGGGATTCAGTTGAATGCCTACTCTGTTTTTCAGGGCCATTCTAACTTGGGATACCCTGAGCCCCAACTTCCATCTCCCTAGTACTGCCATACATACCATCAACATCTCTGCTTTGCTGTTCCCCTTGGCATCTATAGCCTCTGTTTGCTCTCTTGGCTTCGTACTCCATTCGTGGTAAACTTAGGATAATTTCAGGCTCATGTTTCTCTAGGGCCCCCTATTCTGAAATGTTGGCTCTGCAGTTTCAGAGCTTTGGTTTACCCTACGTCTCATCTGTTCTTCCTGGGCAATAGAGCTAACACGAGACCCCCATTCCCTATTCTACGAATCAGCAAATATACAGAGCAGAAAAGATGAAGGCAGATTCACCTTGGTGCATTCTGTGTGATCATTAGTGCTCATGTCTTATGTATAGAAACAAATTGCTTTGTATTTTACCTAGCCTTTGTAGTTGTTTTTAGAAGGCTGAGATCATACAAGCTAGTCTGTGTAACCTGTTATTTATTCTATATTCTGTCTCTTCTTAATTTTCCCTTTTCTGGATATTTATCTGGTATGTTTTGATTTACAAAAATGTGAAATATCACCTTATGGGTTATTAACAACATCCTTTTGTATTATAACCATCATTCTGAAAACTTCTGACATTACCATATTAGGATGATAGACCCAAACTATAATATACAGTGCCTCCTAGAATTTTGGAACTCCTTGATCATCCAAACTCATATTTTGAAAGGGTTTTCCATGCAAAAAGCATCACTCCTTTGGCATTCATTCTCTGGTTCCTAATAACAAAAACACTACTACAGAAATTGACTTTCTGGTAAAAGATTCTGCATGTATTTTAGCTGGTTTCCAACTGTGGCAGGTTGATGGGTCACCCAAATCTGGATACACCTCTAGACATAACATCATTCCACAACAACTCTGCCTTCTTCTGATAGGTTCCTATGGGCTTGTCATTACGCACTCTGCACTTGTTCCGTAGACTATTTAATCTCCGTATTAGGAAAATTGCACAACAACTCCATTATCCACTTAAATGAAGGAAGCAATGATGTGGATAATCCCCAAAGAGCAAAACTACTAAAAAGTCATTTAGATGAGGTTTTAGAGTAAGTTAAACATATCCTACCCCTCCTCACAGATTTTCCATGTAATGAACTTATTTTTTAGTTGAATATGGGTTTAAAGTAACCAAGACTGATGTACTACAGGAACTCTGTATAACTGGTCAAGGAATCACCCTTTAGAATAGTCAGAAGTTAAACACAATTGTGTCCACCTGATCCTCAGAGTAACTTCTAGTGCCCAGTTGCTCCCAATTCAGTGCCAAATAATTGTAGACTGGCTTTCTGACCCTTCACCTTTCTTTTCAGAGGTCCCAGGCGGGATGTTTTGGCATCTTGTGCTTTGTAGGTGACCCACAGACCGCTGGCTATGTGCTGGACAAAGCAGACGGAATCCCCATACTTGATTTCTGGAACTCCCATGCCTTCCATATCTCGCTTGTGACTGGAATCCAATTTCTCCTTGATTTCCTATTCATACAAAAAAAAAAAGAGAGAAAATAAGGAAAAAAAAAAACCCCACACTAACACAGGCAGGCTTGATCAAATAGAAACTCTATAAAACTAATTACTTATGCAGAATTTTTAAGCCAAAAAGTGCTTACCAAAATAATTATGACATGTCTGTCTAAGCCAGGATCTCAGAAAGGCTTGCTTCCCTTACCTGTTGTTAATTGTACATCAATGGATTTCATGTTTTGGTGACTTCAATGATTGTTTAAATTCGTGGAAAAGGAGGCTGTTGGTAGGTTCCCTCTTCTGATTTTACATAATCTTCCATTATATTTTCCACTTTCTTCATGCTGATTTAGGTACCTTAATGAATAACCCTTTCCTGGCCAATTAACATAGTTTTAGCAATTGATATCTTCCATAAATTTAATGGTTATCTTACAAAACTATCTTGCCTCAGGGACTTTATCTGTTCATATTATATATTTTTCTAAAGAAAAAAATCAACAGAGAAAGAAGACTCTTTGGGCAGGCAGGGGGTACTACTGTGCCTTAACCTAACAGTAATTTGCACATTAGTGTCCCTAGGGTTATGTCATGGTTGGGACTTAAATGTCCCCCAAAGGCCAAGTGTTGAAGGCTTGGTTGCCAGTCTGTGGCTCTGTGGGGAGATGGTGGGGCCTAGTGGAAGGAACTTGGGTCACTGGGGAAGAGCCTCTTCTTTGCTCTCTTTATGCTTCCTGACGACCATGAGGCCATCAGCTTTGTCCATCATGCATTCCCTGCCCTGATATTCTGTCTCAACCTAGGCCCAAAAGCAACAGGGCCAGCTGACCATATGCTGAATCCTCTGAATCCTCTGAACCTGTGAACCAAAATAAGTCTTTCTTCCTTTAAGTCAGTTTTTCTCAGATATTCACTATCAGTGATGAAAAATTAACACAGGGCTGCCAGTTGTGCTTTTTTGTGTGTAGTCAGTGGGTTTCATTCTTTGATTTCTGCTAGTTTACTCCAGTATGAAAAAGGGAGTTGTGGCATTTTAGGTAACCACTTGGTGGCAACCTGAAGTGCCTATCACAAGAGCATGTCATGAAGGAGCTCCCTGGTGCACAGTAACTTTCCCCTTCTTCATCAATCAGGGCCTCTGTGGCTCTATTCTGAATGACTCTATTCTATTTCCCTTTCTTTTCTACATCTTGCGTTAAATTGCTCATTTGTAAAAGCTATTAACTAGGCATCATGTTGAATTTTTTATAGAAAAAAAATGCAGCTTGCTGTTCCCTTTACAATGACATTCCACTCTCTTAATGATGGAACAATAGCAGCAAATGTATTAAGCCCTTCCCCTGCTCAGCGCACTCTTCTAAGTTCTATACACGTACAGGCATTAACTCTTCATAACAAGGACTCTGATGTGGCTACAAATATTGTCCCCGTTCTACAGATGAGAAGTTAACCTAAGTCTCTCCAGGACTAATGCTGGGATTTAGAGCAAGAGTCAAGTGTCAGAGTTTGTACTTTTCCATACTGCTCTCAACTCCTACTCACTCTTCAAAACCCTGCTCAGATGTCACCTTCTCTATGAAAACAGAAGAGTTACTCTCTTCTGCTCTATTCCCCAGAAATAGCCTCATTCCTCTACTGAGCACTTAGCACATCATAATGTCAATGTGTTTGTTTATATAACACTTTCTTTTTGTCAGGCTATGAAAGAATCAGGACAATTAATTTTGGTTTCTTAATACAGAGAACTCAATACCTATCAGTACCTTACAAACAGAGAGGATGGATATATATATGAATGTAAATGTATAGTTTTTTTTTTCTTCTACATGTATTTACCTTGCACTTCGGTGCATCTCTTCTCCTTCAGGCCTTCAGAAAAGCAAAATTCGTTGTTTCATACACATTTACAGTACCATTTTAAGCAGCATTAATATTTTATAACAGAATTCTTTATTTTAAATATGTATGCTGAAACATTGCCTGGATTGTTAAATATGATTTCTTATTTCTCAAAATGAACACATACAGAGGTCAGAGCTCCAATTTTTATAACAAACTTATCAATGAGAAAATAGAAGTTGGTAAGTTAGGACTTCCTTTGTGCACAATTGGTCAAGAATGCATTTATTCTACCAAACAATGGATACCTGATTTTTGTCTCAGAAATACCCACAGCTCTATATACATTTAAGATGCCAACATTATTATGCCTAGCCTGGTTTTCCAATTATAGCCAATGTAGTGAAGTAAAAATAACGCACACTATGACTGTTCAAAAATAAATAATTACATTGCCAACACTCTCTGATAGTTCCTGGTTAAAACAATGCATACTCACAAACTATCAATGAATGATTACTTCACTTATCTTCTTACTTTTTTTTTACTTACTTAAGTATGGTTTTTGTCAAAAGAAAAAAAGTACCAAGATCTTTTTTTCCAGGATAAGTAAAATAAAGGGGTCATTTTTCTCTATAGAACACAGTGTCCCTCTGTATCTTTGCTTTTACAAAACCTCATCTCCCAAAGCTCTGCAGTAGCCACTGCAGTGGTCACTTCTAACTTAAATAGCAGTAACAACAAAAACTAAACCATAAGACAAAATCAACACTAAAAAACAACTCAGCCTGTCCTACACAACAACAATGATGAATCAGCAAGGGAACATAAAAGGTCAGTGATAGAGAAGCCTGATCTGGTTGACAGCAGGTTGGTGATTTCCTTCTGACTGTAGCATAAACCAGGGTTTCTCTTAGATTTTATGTCAGTATGGCTCCAGGTGTAGTTGCACTAGTGCTAGAAATTGGACCTTCCTAAAGAATACAGCTAAACCCATCACTTCCCTTCAACAACTTCCAAGTTCTTATGGAACATGATTCTCACTTCCAAAGTTCTTACTAGGCTTTAACCCAATTGGACCATAGTGGTGATAACAATACTATTTTGCAGAGCTGGGGATCAAACCCATGGCTTCATGCATTCTTAGTAAGCACTACACCATTGAGCTACATCCCCAATCTTGAGCATTTACCCGAGTGTTCCAAATGTTTCCTTTCTTTGCACATTTATTGACATTGCTGGTTGGCCCCCAATCTCATCTGCACATCTATACATCTGTGAATTTTTCTGTGTATCTTTAAAACTTTTCCAGCTAGGGAGAACCAGCTCTTCCTGGGGCAACCCAATTCTTAGAGACAGCAAAGGGCTTAGATGCATATCTTTGATGTGCAAACTAAACAAGCCACAGCCAGACCTCTACCTGGCCAACACACCTTAGGAGACCCTATTGCTCTGCCTTCAGCATCCCAAGGTCAGGTATCAGATAGAGATAGGGACCACCTCTACAATTATTCCATCTAGCATATCCTAAACCATTGACCCGTCTTGCCCTGCTCATTGGAATCCAAAGGCAACAACCTAGGCTGTCTCCTTGCGCCTCTTGATCTGTGTTGACCTGTCTTTCCACATGGCTCCATGTAGAGTAGCCTCATGTTGCTAGGGCCTATGAGAACAATAAGGTTTCTTTCCTGGAGCCTCTCCTGTCTTCTGTGCCAGCATGTGATTGACAACTGCATTAAAAAAAAAAAAAAAAAAAACAGGACCACATCCCATCCATCATATATTCCCTATCTCCAAAACTGAAGGACACCTTGGCACCTCTTGATGTCATGGCCTTGTAGACCCTGCAGGTACTACATTTCCCGGGGTCAGCCAACTCTTAAAGAGAGTGACAGATTCACCTGAGAGTATACATCTAACAGGAAAACCAATTGGGCCTGTTCCCTCCAGGCCACCATCCCCAGACCCTAACCACCACGTGGCTAGGTCCAAGACAACTGTTCTCCCCTGTGCTTCAGAGCTTACTGAAATTATTCAATTCATTAACCCTGCCTAGCCCACTTCTTTCCATGGGAACCACAGAAAGATTCTTTTTCACTTTCCCCTTGCTCTCTCTGCCTTCTGACTGATCTCGGTGCTTCCCTGCATGGCCCCGTGTGGTATGGCATGTCCTTTTGGGAACTGTGAGTGACAAATTATTTCTTTAATACCAACCATCTCCTAAACTATGTGTTTTGTCATTCCTGAGTCTTTATAAAGTCACATATTAAAGCGAGTGTGAAACCTTTGCTGGCCCATCAGCTGTCCCCTCCCAGATTGAAAACTCAGAGCGCAGCTCTGGTATTTGTCTTTGCATTTCACTCAGCGCTCTGTTTGAATTAGGTTGCAAATCAGTTTTTGTTGTTGCTTTATTGTTCTGCAGGCATTTGATTTGTGTATCTGTTTATCTCCATCAGCTTTGCCTATATTAGGGGATGAGCTGACTCTGGGAAGGAATAGGCTACTTGGCCTCATATGTGTTGAAGGGCAATGATCATTATGCTCTGCCTCTATTGACAGCTCATTAAGGAAATGCTCAAGAGTACATCGTAACTGTCATGTTAGAATTTAGCTTAGATGATCAAGTTGCTACTCTTCCGACTGGCTTAGGACTGCTTGACGGACAGAGAGGGAAGTCAGGCCCATCATTTACCCGATGCCTTATTTGAACCAGGTATTGTGCCAAGTCCTGTATGACAGCACAGTCTCACATGTATTTACCAAGGACCCACAATGCAATATGTACTATATCCATTTTCTCTAAATCTTTCAATGGCCCTGATGTTTTTATTACCCTGTTTTATAGATGACAAAACAGGTATGTAGAGTTTCAGCAAATTTCTCAAACCCACATGATTAGCAAATAATGGAAGAAAATACAATATGATTCCAAAGTCCATTTGTCATTTTAATAGATTTGAAATATTTACTACTACCATTAACACAGTTAAGTAATTAACTGTATTAATGTTTTAATTGTTTATAGCTATTAGAAAGAAAAAGTTGAAGATACATAGTATTACCCGGTGAAGAAAATGAATGGGTTCATTCAAGCTTGAGTTGTTAGATTGATGAGTCAATAATTAGAATAAGGTGATAAGGTTTGTATTCAAAGTGCAAAATGAAACAAAGGGAAGGGATGGGAAATGGGAATAGGAAAGACAGTAGAATGAATCAGACATAACATTCCTGTGTTCATATATGAATACACGACCAGTGTAACTCCACATCATGTACAATCACAAGAATGGGAAGTTATACTCCATGTATATATGTCAAAATACACTGCCATGTATGTCTAAGAAGAATAAAAAATTTAAAAAAAATACAAATGTAGCTTGTGAGATAGAACAATTTTGCTAGGGAACATAGGAATGGTCTTATATATCTAATGTGAGCTCAGATAGGAGAGAGGAAAAAAGGTCTATTATTCTGCTTTTCATTACTATAATAAAGGGTATCTGAAGCTGGGTAACTTTATAAAGAAAACATTTATTTAGCTCACAGTTTGGGGAGTTCAAGGGCCCACATCTGCTGATGTCCTTCTTGCTGGCAGAGTCCTAAGGTGATGGTGCAGGGCATCATTTGGCAAGGGACAGGGACTTATGTGTGTTTGTTTTCATCTCTTGCTCTTCTTAAGAAGCCATAAGGATTTAATCATGGGGGAATCCACCTCCATGACCTTATTTAATCCCAAAGGCCCATCTTTGAACACCACAGTAAAAATGTATTTCCACCTTTTTAATACCTCACAATGGGGATTAAATTTTAACACCTGTACCCTTGAGGGATACACTCAAATTATAGCCAAGCCATAGCAGAATAGGAAATTTGGAAGGGGAAGCAGTCAAGTTAGATGAGCACAATGTGGCAAAGAGAATGGTTAAACCAAGAAGAACTCAAATAGAAGCTCTATTAGGCTGCTTCTCAGACTCACAAAGTTCACACTCTTTCTGTGGGAAAAGAAGACTTTAGACAAATGTCGTGTCTTCTAAGAGACCAAGAGAATGTTACAAGAGCAAAAGCTCTTCCTAGTCCTATAGTAAAAAGCAAATGACAACATCATCACAGCCCCAGCAAGCCACCTGCTGAGCTCTGTTGAAGGCGGCATTTTGCTCCTCTCCCCACAAAATTATTGTTGAGAATACCTTTTGGGAAAAACTAAGGTAGTTCATGGAAAGCCTTTGAGACACCAGGGTTGCAGCTTGGAAGAGCCATTTCAGCATCACTGTGAAGGATGGACTGGCAGGAAACATGGCCAGAGATAACTGAGTTTTAAGTTATGGCAACACTATATAGGATGATGACCGGAAGATCCTAATTCATGCTTATTCATTAGAGGGAACACAATTAAATCACCTGGGTCCACAGAGGTCAAGAAACTATCTTTCTAGCACGGACTATAAGCATCCAAAAATGTTTCAGAGGAAAAGAAGGAAAGATGGGGCCCATTCACTACTGCTAGGTTGAGCCTTCAATAAAATCCCAAGTTAGCCCACTCTTTCCTAGGTGTCTCTGGAGAAACCTTGAGGAATCACCTATGGGCTCCTTTGTACACCAATGTAGTCCCCTTCTGAATTTCTCATCAAGAATTTGAAATCTTACTTTTGCCTTACACACACACACACACACACACACACACACAGACACTGCAGACCACTCTTAGGAGCCTGGTAGTTTCTGGGACTGCTGCAAAGCTTCTTCTGTTGGGGGGAAGATGAGTGGGGCCTTCTGCTGTTGACAACCTGCTGCAGGTTCACCTCCCTCATTAGGCTAGGCACATTTTCTGAGCAGAGGCCATGCCACCATGCTGGGCTCTTTTCTCCATATTTCTCACTTAATCCCCGAACCACCAACTCCAAGTGGGCAACACAACACCCATCTAATGAGTAGGGAAAGAGCTTCACAAGTCATTTTCCTCATCTCACTTAATCCTCACCAAAATCCTTCAAGGCACACTTCTTTATCCTTGTTTTTACAAAAAGGGACATTAAGACTAAAAAACAAATTGCAGCGCCCTGGTTCAAATCCAGGTTTCTTCCACTTCAGAGCCCTTGGTTTTCCTTGATTGCTTCTCCATTCGGTTCGCTTAGAAAAACAGACTAGAGAAAGCACACCAATTTGAATTTTAAAGATCCTTCCTAGGTTTGATTTAAAGCAAAAGGGCAGTAAGTGGTGTTGGGCCTAGCTGTTTGGAACTTGGTCCCCATTTCCTTCTCTCCCCTCTCCAGCTGATGATCCCTGTGAGGAAACAGGCAGAACAAGCAAGGATGGCCCCCAACACACTGATGCGCCAGGAGCCAGCTGCCTCCTCTGGGGCTGCTACAGGCAGCTGAGGTTGGAGGGCATGTGAAAGGCAGGTAGAAGCATCATGCCTGGCCAAGAACACAATGCTGAGCACACAGCAGAGATTTGATAAATGCTTCCCAAATTCAATTTAATGTTTTTGCCATCAAGGAAAAATTTCCACCAAGTGGAAACAGTGACAGCTCTACGCTCTTATGCAATGAAATGGGTAAAATTTGAGATTCCATCTCAGTCGTTTCAAGACTTACGGTATGGTCATTTGAAGCGGCCTTTTAAAGCACTTTTAGAGTGGCTATAAAATAAATGGCTTCATGTAATCAGGCCTGCTTTAACATTATTAATTCACCCTTCCATGAAAGGAATTTGCTGTTGTAAACTGCCATTGAGACATGACATCTAAATAGCATTGCCATGCCAGAGTAAATATTAAATCACATTACCTGACAATCCTTAGGGAACGGCCTTGCAATGTCAAGAGCATACAAAAATGACATGAAATCAAATTCATAGAAATTTGACTCGGATGTTCAAAACAAAATGAATCTCTCTCATTGAACATGTCCAGCGATCAGACTTCTACAGCAAAATGATTACACAACGATGACAGTACATTTCCACAAAGATGACGGAGGTGAAGGAGGAATGGATTCCACTCTGTGCTACAGTGTATGGTCAGATTTAGGCATTCCTTCAGTTAGCAATTTTCAAACTTGCTACAGGTGCACATTGTGTAAGTTGCTGGCATGCGTGCGCGCACACACACACACACACGCAAGAATGGAGAGTCTATAAGGTCCTTGTCAGGCAGAGCATCAGGCTGAGGGACAATGGCTATAACAGAAGCACGAAAAGGTATCTTCCTATGGACATATGACACTTGTCTGGAAGCATGAGAAGGAGAGAAGGAACTCTCTAGTGGGGGTCTGTGGAGCATTCTAGAGGCAAGTGGTAGGCAGAAATCACACGTTCAGTGACTGATAAATATTTAGTATGCTGGAGCTCAATACAACCCAGAGCAAGTGGGAAGAGACAGTGGTAGGGCAGGCAGAGGTCAGATATGAATGGATCTTTTAAGACAGACCTACTGATGAAGTACAAATAGATTAAGAATTGTGTTCCAGGTCTGACAGAAGCACGTGAAGTCAAGGTCAGAGTTAGGCAACTCAGAAGCCATGCTGTGTCTCATCCAGTATCACTTTAAGAGTAAGGTTGTGGTGCCACACTGTAGATCATCCCAGACCTCCCTCTGACCAGCGTCATCCTGCTGAAGGGAGGATAGGAGGATCTCGACCTAGATCACTTTCTGCCTGTTATAGCAATATATATATATCTCCACACACGCTTGTATGTGTAGGTGAATATATATATATGTGTGATATATATTATGTATGTATATATTTGTGATATGTGTGCATATATATACACACACATATATATATACCCCCCTCCCATACACACACCCCAAGCCAGACTGGTGTCTGGATGTGGTCACCTTGCAGCAAGGCTCATTCACACCCCCATCTTATCTGGCACACACAAGATTCCCAGGGGTACCTACTACCTTCCTTGTCAGGGCTGCTTGCTAAGAATGTTACTGTGCACTGGCAGCTGTTCCATGGCCCCCAAATTAGTAGTCAAAGCTGTCATAGGCTAATGCAACCCGGCAGAAAATGTAGGGTGGGAAGCTTACTGTTACCCAAAGTCTCATGGCTCAGGTGACACAGTGCCTTTCCAAAACACATGACTGAATCCAAATACTGCTCTTTCTGGGGGTCTCTTTTTCTGTATATCATATCCTTCAGCCTTCAGAGAGAATGAGATCAACATCCCACTTCCTTCCCAATTCTACCCACATAGGACACAGCTCACTGTCTCTACCTCTTACTCCCACTGAGTGGCCTGATTCCTGCACCACCACCCAGATCCTGGTATGTCATCTCAGACTGCTTTCTGTTGTCTATTTTGTCATCTAACAACTGTAACAGTCAGAAGATGGCAAGATGACTCAATACCTTTGCATTATAGAAAAACAGTCTTCAACTCCTGTCCTTGGTTAGCTGGGATCCTCACTACTGTGTGGGGGCAGAGCAATGTTCACTCAAGATCTCCTGCAACTAGTGAGGCAAGAATTTCCTTACTAAAGGCCTGGAGAAATCAGGTACCTCCCCCACAGCAATGTGGATAATGTATGGCAGAGTTGTGTGTGCCCCACATGTTTTTTTTTTTCTTTTTTGTGTATAACTTCACAGTCTAAGATGCCAAATATTCCTTCCATATGACATCCCAAGGAAGCCCCAATTTCCTGTGGGAACACAGCCATATGTGCCCTGTTTGGAGCCTAGGTAATTTTACTTTCGATTCCTTTCAAATGGAAATGAGGGTAACTGGGCCGAGCACTACTGTACTGAGAGTTATTGAGAACTTCTAACAAAGTGACTTCAGTGAAACGTGGGCACACTGCCAAGTGCACAGGACAATGTGACCCATGGGTGACTTTTACCTCCAGCTCTGGTATGCTGGTTTCCTCCATGGTACATGAGGACTTTCCAGCTATCAGCTGCTTGCCTCCAGATGCATGGAAATGGAGGGACTTGGGAGATAAGCAATGGGCCTTTTAGTGATCAATGCATTCAGAGGCCAGAAGTGGTGCCAGGTGGAAGGAGTGTTATGAGGATCCTGTGGTCCTCTGAGTTTTTCTGGCTTTCCCCAGAGACTATGGCACAGTGCTGAGCCATGCTCTATAAGGCTAAGCCAAGAAATGAATGGGATGAAAGAGTTCCCTTGGAACAGGATCCTGCCAGCTGCTTGGGAGACTGCCTGACTCCTCAGCTACAAGAGAAATGGTAAAGACCCTGCAGTCATCCAGTACATCTAGAGTGGGGTGGGGAACCAGGGATGGAGTGCTCCGGTAAAGAAAGGCCAAGCTGGTGTTCTCACATAGGCACCTAAGTGGTCATCAGCCATAATGAATCATTTCTCCTTTTCCACCTACTTCCAGCTACTCTCACACCTCCATTCCACACCCCAGTTGCCTCTTAGGGGAGGATGAGATTCTGCCGGACTCTGGGCTTAAACTTTTCTGTGTTTTTTAAAATTTTTTTTAATAAGCTATACTGCATTAAACAACTTCCTGGAGCCCAAAATGTTGACTAAGTAGATATAAATTTGAATTTAAAATCCTACTTATGCTGGGAATCAAAAAAAAAAGTATTGATTACAACGTGAAGGAGATATGCTCAAAAAACCATAATGAATTTAAGTAGTCCATAGGCCACTGGAAGAGGAGTAGATGGACAGTGACATCAGAGGCGAGTTTAGGAAAATATGGGCAGGAGGTTCACATTCTTCAGTGTTTTAAAAATAGGTGTAGGAAAAGTCTTATTCTAATGTAGGGCAATTTGGAGGGGGGGAAAAAACATATGCCAAAGAATTTCTCTGCTTAAAAGAACCAGAGAACAATAAAGGTGGGGGAAAGGGCTCAGTGCTCCTGCTTCAAAGAAGGGCAGTTCTGAAAGACCAGTCTCTTCCCATACATCAGGAAGCAGCAGTACCCCACAGAACATTCAGCCGTCAGTTTCACCCCAAGCCTGCATGAACAGAATCATCAATAACCCTTCCCTGAAATCATGTTGAGAACAGAAATCAGATCTATTTTGGAAAAGAGCAAAGAAGAATGAAACTACAGATAAAGTTCCCAAAGGAGATTTTGAGGGTTCCTCTCAGAAGCACAGACTTTCTGATAACTGTGCACACATCTGTACAGAGCCCTTCTTATGCTTGGATGGTCTTTCCAGAACAATCATCAAGTGGCAGAGCATCCAACTGTCCATCAGAAGTTAGTGCAGCATGCAGTTCTGACTACCCAACTATATACAGCCCTGAGTTATACAGAATAAAAACCTGGCTGAGCTTTAAAGTGAGAGGTTTTTGGGGAAAAAAAAGGTGTTTATAAACACATCAAATGGCAAAGCTGTTTGCTTGGGGTTGACCTCACTAGCATAGGATCCATTCTTATTGAAGGTTGGGGATGAGTAGGACGAAGTTAAGAGATTTGGGAGTGGAGGATACCATGAGAAAGGATGGAGAAGATACTAGAACTTTGTACAACTCAACCACAAGACCATGTCATATCCAGAATTATGTCTTTGAATCGTTCCAATTTCTCTGAAATAACTTGCATGACTTAAGTAAATGTAGTTCTTTTTTCTTTGGTCCTGGGTATTGAACCTCAGGATGGGGGGCTTAACCATTGAGCCACATCCTCAGCCCTTTTTATCTTTTATATTGAGACAGGGTCTCACTAAGTTGCTTAGGGCCTCATTAAATTGCCAAGGCTCACATTGTTCACTATTTTAAAAATACATGTAGGAAAAGTCTAATTCTAATGTAGGGCAATTTGGGGAAGAAAAACATATGCCAAAGAACAATAAAAATGGGAGGAATAGACTCAGTGTTCCTGCTTCAAAGAAGGGCAGTGCTCTTCCTGAGAACATGCAATCCTCCTGCCTCAGCCTTCTGAGCTGCTGGGATTGCAGTCGTGAGTCGCCATGCTTGGCAAGTAAATGTTCTGACACTCATGCCTCCATTTCTTTAGGGAAGTGAGACATATAACATAGAATTTATTAAAGCCAACATAGACTGCAGCATACAGCAGTGATATTTCCCATTAGTCCCTGAGAAACAACATCTGTTCCTGTGATCCTTATGTTCTCTGGGGCTCTTACGCAAGGCTTTATCCTTCACTCAAAGGCACATATTCCTCCAAAAACTCAATTCAAAACAGAAGAAAGTGATTAGTATAGGTCTGATTTCCAATTTTACTTTGCTTCAGCCTACTTCCTCATCAGGCAGAGTTTTACCTGGAGGTTTCTGATCATTCATTTAGAGAAGGGTCAAAATCCACTTCACAACTTACCTTTGATGCCCGGAAGGAGAAGGCTGTGGACTTGGTGTCCGACTTTCCCCGGTCTTGTAGCAGAAGGCCCTGGTCCTCCGTCAAAGCCAGGTAGTGCCCTGTGGTGAGATGCCGGAGTCGGAAAGCCTGGCCCCATCGGATATTACTGCCACTCCAGCTGGGAGGAGGAAGCAGATACAAAAATAAGTCCTTGTCAGTATTTGCCTTGTGCTTTCTTACACAGGCCAGTGGACTTCTGCCCCGCTCTGAAGTTCGTCATTCAAGGATATTGCACCAGACCTCTGCCTGGCCTAGGGTCTTATATGTGTCTTTGACTCAGCACTGTGCTCTCTTTCCTCTTAAAAACCTGACAAGGAACACGATCCTGAAGGCAGGTCAGTGGCTTAACATAACTGGAAGTCCCAACTTGCCAATTTTCCCTTCACTCCACTGAAGAATCTTAATGCAAATAAGCACAAAAATAGATGGTAAGCTTGCCTTTTCAGGAAAATGTGTATCTGGGTAGGCAAAGCCTTTCCAAATGTGTTATCTGAAAACATTTTACTACTACCAACAGTCCTATCTTCAAGAGAAATAGTCAAAAAAGAAACAAATGTGTGAGGCTTATCCCTCCCAGAGAGAGGTAGAAAATAAACAAGCACAATAGGCAAGCAAACACTGTGCTGTGCTAAAAGGAAATAAATTCTATGGAGAAAAGTCAAGTTGGATAAAGGGATTGAGATTGGGAAGATCCTGTGCTGAATGTAAATCTTTTCATGGTCCTTCACCAAAAGATCAGCTTTTCAACCATATTATGGCAGCTTGTCATGGAGAAAGTATCTGCCAAAAAACTAGGAACTCAAAATTCATCTTCTAAATTAGAATAAGGTGTGTTAAATTAGAACAAGATGTTTAAGAGATATACGTGTAAATATTTTTAAATCACTTTATACTTTGTCCAACATTTGGAGAATCAGTGGACCCAAATCACATTGATAAAAGTCTTAAATTCTTCATGTTTCGGTCCCTGGGACAATGAATTCACAACCATGACAAACACTGTAAGTCCCTATTTTGACTTATTTAAAAAGTCAGTTAATTGAGAAGGTCTACTATCCTGAGAAAAAGGGCATACTACCATTAGATTTTAACAGGACAAGAATGTAAATGCCCCAAGCTACTTAACAAGTGGGTGGTTCTTAAAAAACAGTATTTCTTTTACACTAAATATGTGCTGTTTGTCAATTATACCAAGTATCCTTTAAATCAGCAGTCTCCAACTGGTTTCTCAGTAAGAGTTTGAATGAGTATGTGTGCATGTTCTAATATTTTCTTCTAATCTCCAGTGGATTATCTTGACGACCTCTGTGGGGGTATACATGCCTCATGAGAAAGACTTTTACTCTGAACATGTACTCAGGGAGATGCTGAGCTGAGTGCTATAGAAAAAGGCAGAGAAGGGAAACCAGATGGTTTCTCTCATTCCCAGCAGTTTCATTCTAGCCCAAATTCCTACCTACTCAGCAAAAGAAAGTCCCTGCTCTCAACTGGATTGGTCTTCAGCAGTCTGGAGTTTAGTGGACATGTTACTATAGTAACTCAAGGTCAAGGCTGGAAAGTCAGTTTCCTGCCCCTTTCACTGGGGCACATTACTATCTCTGAAAACTTCTGGTTAAGTAATTTTCTTCACAGCTACATTCCCAGTGAAGTTCCTCTTACCCCCTACCACGTGGCTATCTGTCTCTTTTTCATTTAAATCTAACTTTCTGCTGGAGTCCATAAATCTGGGAGGAGAGAGAAGACATATCTGTTTTCCAGAAAACAAATGGGAGAACTTTGATGGCTTTCAGTGACCATGTCTGAACTTGCCTTTCGTTACGTGGCTACCATAAGAGCAGCTGAGCCATCTCTCTGTCAAAACGGTGGTCTTAGAAATCTTGTGAGTGCATTGTTCTTTAAAAACAAAGTCACGGAAATTTCAGAGCTCAGTTGTGTACCGAGGACTTCTGAGAGTTTGCCAGGTGACATGGGGCAAATGAAATATTTGCGAGAAGGGACCACACTGGAAAAGCAGGCCTCCGTTACCTTATCCGAAGGGGTTCCACTCTCCACAGAGACCTGGCTCTGGTCCCAGCTCCCCCGGCTTCATAGAATACTCTCCTGTGAGCAGAGTTGGAGATCAGCACCAGGCGAGGAACAGCTCCCTGCAGAGGCTGCTCAGAACTGCTGCTGTCTAGGCTTTCCCACAGTCAGCAAAATGCAAAGCAAGATTTAAAAGGAGGCAAGCATACTTCCCAGTCTCCTAGGCGGGATTTAAAACTGCTTAAGGGGAGGGAGCTGCTCACCAGTTCATGGATCACTAGGGTAAAGTAAATAAAAAAGGGGACAAGAACATCTCCATTTCTGCAATAGGATCAAATTATCCCAGTCATATACCATGACACTAACACAGAATGCTCCAAGTATTTAGGGCTGAGCTCCATGATGTAGTTTTGTGTCTTTTATAAATGGATTTGTACTTTTAAAACACAGTGAAAACTGGAAGGATCCCTCAGGGGGAGGTAAAGTGGCTGACTCTAGGTCACAAGTGAGACAGCACAGGGGCTGGCCCTAGAGAACCCCCTACTCCTGATATCTGAGGGATTCTTCAAAATCCATTCTTCCTACCTGGGACATTCTGGCAGCTTGATCTGTTTGATCTCACAAGGTTACTGAGGTTGAAACAACTTGTTCCTGTTCTCTAAAACAATTCCAAGGAGAGGAGTGAAGTGGGTGGTGAGCTGAGGTGCTTCTGAAAGCTTGGCTGACAGCTCAGCCTTAGCTTCAATAGGTTAAATGACTTATCCCAGGGTGTTTGACAAGCCAGAGGCAGAGCCGGGGATCAGAGCTCAGAATGTGATATTGTTGATTTTGGGTTTCCATTCTGGGAGTCTCTGTCTATTGAGCCTGACTGGTCCCAGAGTTTAAGAGGGAATAAAAATGATTTCCTCTGGAGAGCCAGCACCACAGCATGCCTTCATGGCTGCTGGAATTTTGGCATGTTCCCCATTTCCTGTTCCCTTATTCTCTCCCAGATTTCAGTGTTTCTGACCATCTGGCCAGATCTGAGGAATTTCCTGACAAAAGAAGATAAGGAAAAGGCCACTTATGTCACCCGGACATCAAATAAAACCAAAGTATTCCACTTTGATTGACACGTCAACTTATACAAAACTTCAGCATACCCAATATCTGCTTACTTGCTTCAATCTCAACCCCTGTTTCCTTACAAAGGAAAGGGATAAGCCCTCTTATTTTTAATTGGTGTTTCTTCTTATAAAACAAATTAGAGTCCATGGAGTCCTAAGCCAAAGGTAGGCCACCTCCTCTCTTATCTCAGTCATGGAATGCATGTTGCTTCCTTAAGCCTATTTTGGAGGCTGCTCTCTAACTCAGTCTCCTCACCCCTCCTTTCAAACACCTGCCCTGCCTTTCCTTTGTTGTAGGGATGCTCACCAAATGACAACCTCTCCAAGCAGCCTAGTTTCTACCCAGGCTGTGGTTCTATGGGATGGGGCAGGGTGTTGGGAGCTCATGGTGAGTACTTCACTTTTTCCAAATTTCTATCCTTAAAAGTAGAACAGGAATGGGAAGAAGAGATAGTGAAGTTCTAGTGTATTCCATCTTAGATATAGATAATAGTAAAGCTCAACCACAAAACTTTAGTTATTTAGCTCCCTGCAAAACTTGATGTAGCAGACAGCAAATGAGCTATTGCATAGTCTCACTACCTAACACAAAAGGGAAAGAATCCTGCAACTGAATAGGCTTGCCTGACATTGCTCTGGGTGGGAGATTCTTAACTCTAAGGGAAATCAGGTCAACCGAACTTCCCTACTCAGAGGTAACTGTCAACAACTGGACCAGTGTTGGTGAGGCAGGGAGTGAATTAATCATGACTTTTGATATAGATCTGTGCTCTAAATACTGTTCTAGGTCACATTTGGTTCTCATGAAATGCTATTCAGAGGACACAGCAAGTAGAAGAGATTCAGAGGTATAAGGGATTCATATTGCCAATGGATAGCTTCTAAGAGGCACAGATATTACGTCCAAGTATAGCGTTTCTGGGCTCCTTTAGTACAAATAAGGAATGAGCCCTGAAGGACAGCCAAAAGCTCTGGCTTCTAGGCTTCCATCTGAAATCAGTCAGTGTGGAATCTTTGGCAGGAACCTGACCTAGACAATCTCCAACTTGTGAAGATTTGTGAGCCCATGTCTCCAATGAAGGAAAAGAAATGTGGTTAAGTTTCCCATAGGCATTACACAAATGGAAAAGAAAGCATTACCACCAGATCACACTCACTGTTATCCCAAATTCAGTCTAATGTGGATCAGAAGTTTGATTTAAAAAAAATATATCAGTTTAGTATTAAGACTTGAACTAGTATCTTGTATTATATAGGTTTGGATTTTTTGATACACATCTGTCAAGGTTCAACTGGAGGACCAAAGAGAACATCAGTTCAGTGGCATCCTCTAGCCACCTCCCTTGCCCTTGCACCACCTCCCGCTGAATCCAGTTCCTATTGGACATTGACTTTGGGTTTCTCCAATGCTAGTTGGGAATAAGCAAAACTAAATCAACTAGCTCCACCTTAATTACTTAGCACGTGGAAGGGGAAGAATAGAGATGATTTGCCTTTGAAGAACCCAGTGAATAATTTGTGTAAGCACACAGATTTACTAGGATGATTATCCCAATTTCCATCTCCAAAATGGGTGCTTTAGTCTCTAGTCAATGTAACCGGAAACTCCTTAGACTTGGGAGCACCTGAAGAAAAAGGGCTTGGGAAGCATTATAGAATTGCTTGCCTAAGAAGGGTATGCATAGATAGCTCTTCCTGTGAGCAAATGCTACTATCCTGCCACTCCTATTTTGCAAACTGGAACTCATGGCTGTAGGAAGGCTTGCCAATTGAGCAACACCTGCAGAATTCATCTGCGGCCAAACACAAATGCAAATTCTTTAGTTTGTGTCATCTGGGGCTGACAGCAGGTAGGAGGAAGAGGCAGCTATTAGCTTACCTGTGCTGGGAATCATTCTGGTCTGTAGATGGTATCGTCAGACACTCGTCATGACCATGGAAAAGACGTACCACGTGTCCACCAAGTAGGTAGCCTGAAAAATGATCACATTCTACCATGAACTAATGGGAAGTTTAAAGGGAACACTGTTTAAAAGGGTTAAATCCTGCAGGTCTGTGCCAGTTACAGAACACACCAAGAGATGCATTTGGGAAATTGTAAATTCCACGAATTCAGGCCTCAGGCAGAAATAACAAGAAAGTCAAAACAACTCTAATACTAAAAGCTAAATAGAGAGTTTCAGAAATGAGCAAGTTCAACATCAAAAGGAAAGGTGAAAATAGTGTGTCAATTGATATCACTGAAAAACAAATGAAAATCAAAGTTGCTAATATGAGGAGGATAAGGATTTTCTAGTTACTTATTATGTAAATACATACAAAACCAAATTCCCAGATAAATTCGTTCAATCTCAATGTCTAAGCTTTGTGGTAAAATCCAAATCACAGTCCTTGGAAAGAAAGAAAGGTGCTGTGAAGGGGGACAGCAAACTGCTGTAAAGAGCTGTCTTGAGAAATATGTTTAACAAATGTAGATCAAATCTGGATGGTACTCCTCAAGCACAAAGGCAGAAGCAGAAGTACTCTCTAGCATCTGTGGTGGACAAATGTGGATGGTGCTATCAAGAGGACTAAGTTTTCAGAATAAAGGAATCACAATAATTATGGAGCTCAGATACTAAAAGGAAACAATGAACTTCAAGGACATGATCACCCAGTAGTCTTCAAATAAATTCTGAGCCTTAATTCAAAGGACATACAAGCAGGAGCGAGTCCCCAGTCTGAGCATGCTTTGCACAAAAAAGAAAAAAAGAAGGGTTTGTTATTCCCCTGAATTAAAAATACAACACCCCCTACCACCCAATTCTCCAGGCTACTCTGTTCTCAGGAGACACATGGACTTAATATGCTCAATGTCTGATTCAGAATTTTAAGTCATATAATTAGATCACTTGGGGGGGGCTGTCATGAACTATTTTGGGTGCTGGATTACAGTAATGAGAAATCATGCCAGAGGTTGGGGGAAAAGGGTGTTATCAGTGCATCTGGTACAGTGACAGTGTAATACTTGTCAGCTCAGGGTTTTTTGTTTTAATCTAGGCAAGGATTTCTTTGAACTTTAAAAAAATATACAGAAGACTTTTTCCAATATTCCTATATCTTGTTGTACTAATATTTCCAGCTATATGTTTTTGCATTAAAAATAATTCATAAGGGAATTCTTAATTAATTTTATTTAGAAAATTAGCTCTCTCAGGGATCAAGTTCTTGATTAAACCCTCCCTCATCTCCTGAGGGTGAGGCCACTCCCTTTTAGGAGTTCATCATTAACAGTTTGTGGGCTCCTTCAATCAGCCCTATTCACCAGAGAAAACTGCAAGAGCTGGTTTAGGTTTTCTTAACTAAAACATGGTACCACCGTCAGGAAAGACACATAATGAGGAGGATTGCTAACGCTCCTGAGGGATGAAGGGCATTTCTCAGTAGTGGATGCTCCAAGGGCATTTTCTGCAGAGCTGAATGGCACAAGTGATGAGCTACCCAGATTACCTCACCACAAAGGCACTCAACACTTCTATGAGGACCTTTTTGACATGATTTGCAAATGCTGCTTCATTAATCTCTATAAGCCCTCTGTTGAGACTGAGAGAATTTTATTCCTATACTGATAATGAAAAACTTAACATAGGATTGAGTCAAAACTTTGCAGGGGAAGATTGAAACCTGGGGTTTCTCCTGACTGGAAAAGGAAGGTTGAGAATAGACTTAAGTTGGTGGGTTAACTCCAGCATCCAGAAAGGGGGCTGAATGCACCCTGCCTTTTCACTGTTTTCCACATGTTTCCAAAGAGTTAAGAACTTGTCATTTCCCAGTTATGCAGCTTAGCTATGATGCCATCTAAAACTGGGGTATCACCTTGACAACTCTTATTTTTCTATTTTCAAACACAGCACTGATGGGCACTCCCAGTTTGAAACTTAGTAGGCTAAGGAAGAAAAATAGGGTTAAAGTCTGTGATATAACTATTTTTAAATATTCTGATCTTGCTGTAAAGTGCCAGAATGAAATGCAATAACCCACAGGTCATTCACATTTTATTATTCTGCTCAGCTCTGGTATTAACTACAAGTGAGCCAAGGCTAGTATGTTTATTACATAACCTGCAAGGTACATTGACTGCCTGGCTCAGGAAAGTAGGATACGAGAGCAAAGTGATATGATGTTATTTCCAAGGAAAAAATAACATACTGAGAAATATTCACTGATTTTTAAATGGTCTTCCATAAGTTAAAGCAAATAACCAAAAACAGTTTTACTGCAGAGGAAGTTGTAAAGTATCACCTTCTTGGCAAAAGATCACTTCTAAAATAGAAGTTGCTGAGGTCTGTCTACCTGTAACTCATAACCATATATAAAAATGAAGATGTGGTGATTCAAGTCTGAATGCATACAGTGCTAAGCTAATGGTGGATTGAAAAATAAAGTCGGGATGCTCATGTAATCAGAAGGAAAGAAAAAAATCCATACAGATATCAGATAAATAAATTTATGTGAACTAAAACCATGCTACCTGTATACGAAGACATTCTGGTGGGAGCTGGGAAATAAAAAATGTCAATATATGCACACAAGAGAGATTGGCAGGCTCAGAGCTGACTGCATACACAAAAAAAGCACACCTTCTTCGATGCTACTTCCTGAGCACGTAGGATGTACATTCCAGAGTGTTTGCATGAAGGAGGCATCCACTTGTATGTTACCATTTGATATCGAGAGATGCTGCAGCAGAAACAGAAATGAAACACTCTTTAAATCACCAGTCTAGTCCTGTCAGAGTAGCTCACCTACAATTTCAAGGATTAAATTAAACAGCCTGTCTGTTATCTGTTTTTTTCTACATAGCCTGTAGGAAATTTCTCCACCCAATCTAGAAGCAGCTTCAAAGTGGGATACTTTCTTTGGGGAAGAGGAAGTATTCAGCCTCAGAGGTGGCAGACAAGTTGACTTTATCCCCTCAGCTGGATCCCTGATTCAACACGAAGTCACAAAATGTCTATTCTCTGTAGGATAAGGAAACTCACAGATGGGAAAAAGAACTCCGGCATGTGGACAAGGCAAAGCGAAATCTGATAGGGTTGACTATGAAAAACTGTTGAGAAGCTTAAAACTTCTCTTTAGGCATCCCCATCCTCCACAAGGGGGCTGGTGTCAGCGATGTCTGCCTGGTTCTCATCCCCAGCTGCGAGATCTCACCTGCATCTTCCACTTCTGCAGCACCCCGGGCTCTAACACATTTTAAATTTTCATTCTTTCTCCAACGAATGCTATTTTCCTGTATGACATTCTTTTTGATTTGTTCTCTACTGGGCAAAAGCTAAACCATGTGGTAAAATCATAGCCACGTTAACTCATGTCACGTTAACTCATGTGTGAATAATGCCTGGGACATGTTGGCAGAGTTTGCTGGACATAACACTAGAAACTCAAAGGGTAACTAACAGCTGAGTTCCAGGCCCCACGAGCACCTGGTATGGGAGAGAAGTTTCCATTTCCCAAGTGTAATGTGAAGAGGCATCTTATCCTGCTCAACATGCTGAGGATCAATTTTCCTTGGCTTTCTACTCCTAAAGGGAAAAATTCCGGAATTGAAAAGCAGCTGTTGAACGAGGTACTTACGAGGTATCTTTCAGAGGACACACTGACGAGGATTAGGTCATCGCCAATTCGAACCTTCTCTCCCTCTGACCTTTGTTTGGAAGCAGGATGTATGGTCCACCAACAGGCTTCTCCTATGTGAAGGCTCCTGAGTTAGTTGTTGCTTCCTGGAGGGCAGGGTCTCTCATTCTGTCCCTCACTCTCCTTCCTCCTGATAACAACCCTCAAACTCTCTCTTCCCCTACCTCAGACTTAAATTTCCATTAACCTGTAACCATTCCAGCTGGCCTCACATATTCCTTGATTACACCTATCTTTCATGTCCAGAATGACAAGGTGTGGCAAAGAGTATTGGAGATCAGGCGTCATAGAAGTTAGAGTGTTTTCAAAGCATATAGAAAAACGCTTTCCCTTTTAAATCCAAGAATTTATTTCACTGGTATACTACACACTTAGACACTTTTATCTTTGCCCCCCACCTTTTATGAAATACTATTAAAACATTAGAAAAGTTTTTTTTTTNAGGGTAGCCAAACTATTTAAGATAAAAAATACTGTGGGCCGAGGATCTCCCACAAAAGGCCCAGGTCTCTGCCACACTACAAGAGCGAGGCTCAGAAGATGTCAAGCCACAGTCGGCTTCCAGGCAACTTCTGCTGTCTTTACCTGAACAGGAGGGAAGATCACGGATCACCAGAAACCTGAGCCAAGTCCCCAATACAAAATGACAGGAACAAAGCAGAAAGGGGGCAAGGCTGGAGGAAATAAAGAAAAAAAAGAACTTTATAAAATCTTACAATTAATAATATCAGAGAGGTAAGAGGAAAGCTCTGCTTTTCTCTGAAGAACCCCTTTAGAGAAAAATAAAATACCCTTCGATCCTGAAAAAAAGAAAATAGGAAAAAAAAAAAAGGATTACAAGTGGAAAAATTCTTCCAGAAAGAAAAACAGATTAGAAATAGGAGCAAAAAGAGAATTAGAAAATCCATCTAGAGGAATTTCAGAAAGCAAGAACAGAGGAAAGTAACAAAGAAATATTATTATTAAAATTTTTCCATTGCTGAAAGATAATCATTTCCAAACAAATTGAAAGGACCTATGAAGTCTCTCATGTAATGAAGAATAGAGACCTACACCAAGGTCCATTCCTGTGAAACAGGAACAAGACACACTGTGCAATTACTAACACCAGGGTGAAAAGATCTAAGCATTGAGGAAAGAAAAAAATAGTTACATACCAAGCATCAGGAATCAGAATGTAGACTTCTCAACAGCCAGACCTTAAGCTAGAAGAAAGCCTTCAGGAAGATGAGGAGAAATTTTTTCTCCAATGCACAAAATTAAACTAAACTATGAAGTGCTTATGAAGTTATAATTAAGAAATGTTCGGACAACAATTATCTCCCCAACGGACCTTTGCTATAAAAGCTACTGAGCAGCATGCTTCACCAAGGTGAAGTGGTCAGCCAAGAAAGGAAAAACCCACAAGATTCAGGAAACATAGAAAGAGGCAAAGGGAAGGCCCTGAATGATGGTGGATATTTCTAAGAAGATGAAACTGACAGAGGGATAATATAATTGAGTTTAATGAGGGGAGAGTTTCAGTTCTGTGGGAACATTTGGAAATGAAAAAAATGACTGGGTAACCAAAACTTGACAAATAGGCAACTGACTACTGGTAAATCAAAAATTAGTAAAATAAAATAAACATGATCTTAGCATATTACGTGGCTTATTTCAAATAAAAGTGACAAATATGACAATGTAAAGGGTTAACGTGGATTTGTTCATTAGATAAAAATAGATGTAAATACATTGGGAGTGTGGAGAGAGACGATAGAGAAGAATAGAATGAATATGAGTTAATTTTTATCAGAACATCAATAGATAACACCTAATCTAAAAAGAATAATAAAATAGCAGTGTATACACATCTATCAAAAATGGGAATAATACTGAAGGAGCTGAAAGTAGGTACCCCAGATATGAACAGTTCAGAGCAGGGAGCTCAGGAGGGTAGGAGACTGATGTTTATGATAAGCTTCAATTTCTCTCTTTAAACTATGCATAGGTATTACTTTAAGTTTAAACTCATGGGATATTTGAAGGGGAAAATGATGTGTATCCTTTATGTACTCTGTGGACCATGGGAGGGCATCAGGCATGAGGTAAGCCCTGAGCAGGCATGCTTGTGAAGGGAAGAGTGCTCTGGAACTCAGGGAGAGAGCTGTTCCTTGAATCAAGAGGATGAGCCCATCACTGGCCCTAGAATACATACCAGCACTTTAAGTGTGTGTGATATATATATTTTTAAAAACAGATTTCTTTCCAAGTCTAGATTCTAAAGTTATGACTAAATCCTTAAAAGAATAAAACAATAATAATAAAACACTTTAACAGGAGAACAGGAAGAATTAAGTAAAATCAAGGGTAAATTTATCATCAGTTCTGTTTGGAATTAATTACCCAGTGTGTAGTGGGATAAGAGCTTCCAAAATGTTCAAACCTCCATCCCCATCCCCCAAACTTTCTCCTCTCACATTTTCCTGGAGATTCCCCTCAAACAATAAGCAGTCTACTTATTCACAACTCTGAAGACTTTTCTCTGTCTAAAGTGCATTCATAGGATCATCCAGTCAGAAACCAGGATCCCACCCTGTTGGATTGCACATGAGTCTCCTCCTATGATGAGGAGATCCCTGTCATGGCTGCATGTGCTTCTCTTTCTTCTTCACAAATACCAGGCCACCCTTATTTAAAGAGAATATGAAATGGGTTGTGGAGAGCCAGGTGAAATAAAAGTAAACTACTTTAGGCCTAAAATTTTCACAAAGACCCAGCTAAGAACCCCTGTTTCTTGCCACATCTCATCAGCTGACTTGATCTTGACATAATCTTGATCACATGTTTGCCTAGTCTGTCACAATTCCCACCAAGTCTGATTTCAGGAACTCTGAAAAAAGTACCCAAAAGAGTAATATTCTCTGCTGTTATTTTTTTTCCTCCATTTTTATTGAAGGCTCTAGTAGTTAATACAGAATCCCTGATCACATAACTAGAAAGTGTTATTTTTCAATTTCTTCCCAACTTTCATGAAGTATAAAGTCATTTTACTGATGTAAATAGAATGACCATATATGACTTTTCCAATTATAAGCTCCAAGATTGACAGTGGGTTTATATAGAGAGGCCAACTCATATTCAGAGAGAGGCACTTCACTCATTTGGCAATTTTCAGCAACAGTTGACAACACCTTAGAGGAAATTATATTTTAAGAAAAACACTTTAGGTGAAAATAAAGAAACACCAAATAAAAATTCAAATATAATCTTATGTTCAAGGGGAAAAAAAAAACTCATAATGGGAAGAAGCAGCCTAGTCTTCTGCTTTGTTCAAAAAGGAGAAGAGGGGATAGGGAGAAAGGTGCTCTCCTAGGGCACTCTTAGGACCCCACTGTGCCAATACACAGAAACAATAGCTAAAGATGGTTTAGATATTAGGGTTTTTTTTTTTTTTGACAACCTATGAAGTGAAACAATGTGTATCCTTTATAAGCTGGCCCAATGTTAGAGTAACAACACAGACTTTTGTCCTTCTTTGGCTACCCAACATGGGAAGCCCCTCCCTATTTTGGGAAAATGTCATGATATTCAAGACTGTATTCAAATTAGACGTACTTAGAGTTTGCCCTCTGCTGTGGTTCTTCCCTGGCCTGTCCTTTTCTGGCATTCCAATTTCCAAGTCGGGAGTTCCAGCTTTAGTGATTGTTCTACCAAATATTCTATATATCTGAATAAATTCTTATTTGGTTCGAGTTAACCCGAATCAGTTTCTGTTTGCAACTGAGAATCCTGGTTAGCAATAACCTAACCTCTAAATGGAGCAGGAATTCCATACTGACCTTGACAGATGGTGAGATCGGCTATGAATATTCCCAGCCATAGAGAGCACATTATACCCCTAGGTTAGCTGTTCCTCTGCAGTATCATCCTGGTCACCACCTTACTTAGAAGCTACATTTTGACTATCAATATTTTTGATTGCTTCAGGAAAAAAAAAGAAAAAGCCAGAGAATCCCCAAATTTATGATATATACCATTATTAAAAGACAAATGGAATGGAATTGAATCATATGATAATTTTCTTTTTACTACTCTATTCTCTTTTAAACTAGTTCTATCTGAAAAAAAAATCAATGTAGAACTAGTGAAACTAACACTTTTCTAATATTTGTCACATCTCAATTATTTATGTTTTTCTTTTCACTGTATTTACTTTTATGGTGAGCAACACTGGTTTTCTACTTAAAGGAATAATAAAATTTTGGCCTATAAAATTTTAAGTGGGAAAGTAAATTTAAAGAAAAATATGAAGTAAAAGATACTAAAGGGAACACACTGGAACGGCAGAATTGGCTGACTAACAGCTGGAAAACTGCTTTAGAAATAGCTTGGTCACTGCAGAATAAAAGGGCCTGCCCCTTTAACCTGGACGTTATCCTTTATTACGTAAACTGTTATTATGCTGCCTTTATTTTTTTCTTAGCAGTTATTCAGTTACATTGGTTCTTATCAGGAATGATAGCTCTTACTTTAAGTATCAAACCCTAAAGACTAGTTTTTCTCTGAGACTCAAAGCACTTGTGGTTAAAGCCTTATTTTCTTCTTCACGCTTAGTTTCTATGTTTCCATACACTTCACACATTCTTTATTTTTATTTGGTGCAAAGGATCAAGTCCAGTGACTCACCTGTGTGAGACAAGTACTCTACCCCTGAGCTATAACCCCAGCCCCTCACATATTCTTTCTTTAGTGCTTCATTTTCTAAAATTTTTCCAAACCTGTTTCTTGACCTGATTGGTTTGGAATCCCAAGTGAGTAAGTGAAAGCTTTTAGTATAAAACCCCACAGGGCAGGAGCTCAGGGATGGTGACTTACCTGTGGCTTGCTCCTGTAGACCTACATCAAAGGCAAGCTTATCTGTCTGGGATCTTGATGTCGTCAAACAAGTTAGATACTGCAAAACAAGAGCAGATGCTAGTGAAGTCAGACTCTTCTATAGGGTCTTGGTACCCCATCATTAGCTAGCTCCTGAGAAATGGGCTCATCTATCTTGCCTGTTGGAAGGTTAAATGGTACAATGCTTTGGGGAAATACTTCTATAATAAATTTAAAGCCTCAAAGAGGCTGTTATTTGATGCTCTCTTGATTAACATACAGAACTATGTTACAGAAATAAATTTGAAATATGTTTTAGTTCAATGAAATGCTGGAAATTTTAAATTGGGAACAACATAAATGGAACATAAATGATCAAGAATAATGGAAAGTTAGATAAACTGTAGTACTTCAATTTTATGGAATATTATGTTGTTAATAGTATTTATCAAGAATGTGTAAAAGCATGGAACTTTGTTTACAATACCCTGAGCTACAAAGTCATATACAAAATTATACTTTATATAGTTAATGTGTACAAAATTTAAATGTTTACAACTAGACTAAAAGGAAATTACATCAGGTTAATGAAAGTTGTGTTTAGATAGTGGGGGTTGGGGAGTGGGAACCACATACAATTCCCTTCTTTTATTTATTTTTCAGTTTGTCAAATTTTCTATGAGTTTAAAAATTTCTCAAAACAACATTTACACTTTTTTTCTGATTATAAACATGTACAGATAAAAGTTGAAAGATGATTTTTAAAGTAGCTTATTAAAGGAAAGGAAGCCATGGCCATTTCCTGCCTTCCTCATGGTGGCACAGCAACACACCTTGGAAATGGTGCAGGAGGTAGATGCTCACTAGGGACGTGCTTCCTGCACTATACTTCTAGTTTGCTACAAAAAGGTGGAAAATCATTGCAATGTACAGAGTCATATTTCACAAGCTTTATTCCCAGAACTAATCTTCAAAGGAACTACCAGTGCAGAGCCTGTGTTAACTGTGAGTGGAATTTTTTTTTAAAGGAGTAAACTTAATGATAAATAGTATAAGTCTTCCTTTCCCTACCAGCGTTTTAGCTTGAGTTTTTGAAGCCATGATAAATGTGTAGTTTGAAGTTTGCTAAACCTATTTAGGTAGGAAAAAGAGAGGTGTTAGGTTTTTATTTAACCCTATGAATAAGAATAGATTCTAAAAGAGCAATCACCTTTCAATGCTAGAGACAGCAGGGTAAATTTCCCTACTATTAAAAGGTCTCCAGCTACAATGGCTATTTTTTGTTTGTTTGTTTCAGCTTTGCCAGAAGGACAAATGGATGTTCAGGTCAACTTCTTACCAGTGCCCAGAAAAAAAGAATGCAGCAATAAATAAATTATTTAAGAGGCAGTTGCTGATCCTGTGACAACTGCATAGTTCAAGCTTTGAGTTGAGCTTTGCATCATGCTGCAGGTGGAAATGTGTGAAATAAAGTCTTGAATTAATGTGTCAGCTTTTCACTAGGGCTAGAGAAAGAAGACAAATCTCCCTTATCTTGCTAGCAAGTGAGCATAATACACTCAGGAACTGAGAGTAAATGTTATTGGAGTTGGCCCATATTATACCTGATTGAGATCATAATATTCTTAACCATTCCTGCAAGAGATCTATAATAGCTATACTTCAAAAGTCATATTTATTAAAAATTTGCAAGTTTTTTCCCAAGTAACACCAAGTTATCTCCATTCTGGGTATTTGGGTTCTAAATCCCTGATTAGTTATATCCTGACCAGCTCTCTGTGATGGGCTGCCTTTTCCCTTATCTTCCTTCTTCCTCTGGATTAACATAATACCTTCAATTTCTTCCAGAATTGAAGGCCTTGAACATCATCCCATTTCTTTTAGCTCAGTAAAAGAGGGAAAATGTCATAGAAATCCATCCAACTGGTTTTTCTTCTATGCTGGTTATCCTCGTATACTCAAGAACTTAGTTACTACATGGTTCATTTGATCAGTCATTAATTCAACAATTATTTATCTGTATGATCAGGCAGTGTACTTGGTTGGATTGGGCTCAGTGAAGAAAACAACAATAACACATGTCTGTCTTCCTTATGGAGCGGGTATGTATCAGATATTAAGAAAACACAAAACATAATCAAAAAATTGAGGAAGACAATAATGTACTATAGTTGTTTATATATCAACTTGTTCCTAATGTTAATTTGGAGTAACTGGTTTCTTCCCTTCATCTTTTCCCTCCTCCTTGAGTGGTGAAAGCCGACAAACAGATGAGCTTACCATTCCGCTGAAAGAGTGCCTCAGGAGGATTGCATGACCATAGAGCAGGGTCCTGTGGCCACCCCCTTGTGCTGCCTGTGGGAATGAGGAGGAAAATATCAGCATGGACCAGATGTGGCTTCTCTGACAGCAAAGCAACACAAAAATTTTGAGAGAGAGAGACTCCGAGAAAAAGACTTATTACAAGGGCTCCCAAGGAGTTCATTCCAGAAGCATGTGTCGGGCTGATGGGTGGAAGAAGGCTTGTGACCACAGCCATGCAACATCCTTGGGAAAGAACACAGGGACCACACCTCTTCTCAGAAATGGCCTCAGCCCAGGATCAGCAGATACCCAGAGCTGTTCTACCAGAGAAGCACAGGAATGAGAGAGGTGCTACATACCTTTCTTAGAAACTTCTCAGAAGCCTTCAGAGTGAGAGAGAGAAACAAATGTGATGTGACTACAGCCTAGTGACAGGAGAGTGGCTGGCTGGCAGGAGCTCACTCATGCACGCACATTCTGCATCTTGCAGTCTTTTTTCCCTTCCAGGCACCTGTGCCTTCTACCCACTCACTTAAATGGGTCCTTTTAAACAGATATCACCAACGAGGGATGGCTCTGAAATCCAGGACTTTAAAAGGTAACTAGTTAAGCAGAAACGGACACTCTGGTTGATGCGTCTGAGTGCCTTCTCTGCATCACCAGGCAGCTCCACTGTAGACATGTGCTCAGTGGCTCCCAAAGAGTGAAGAGAGGTGAGAAAAAGAAAAAGCCATTGGTGTCTGTTTCTTACTTTCTCTTTTAATCTGACTCACTCGTAGTTATCCTGAACTGAATAGTATATGAGACAAAACTATAATTTATTCTAATTACAGCTAACTAGGCAGCTTGGAAAGCCGAAATCCGCAGGAAAATCTAGAATATTTTGCCATTACACTTCTCATCTCTTACCTCTCTGGCCAACCTGACCCAGTCCAAAGTTTTTGATCAGACAACCCTTTTAGGAGGGCTCTGCCTTCCCCAAACTTACACAGAGAATCCAAAGCCGGAGACAAAAATTATCAACAGAAATTTCAACACTGTCTTTTTATAGGCCAAGGCCATCTTTTCTGCAGCCCCTTTATTTAGTTCTGCAGCCTAGAAGCCTGGCTGTTGGAGATGCTGTCCTGTCTGGAGGGTTCCCTCCAGTCACAATAATGAGCATTGTGGAGGAGGGGAATCAGACAGCAGGGAGACATGGTGGATGTCTGGCTAAGTCCTTGAGTAATTCTATTTCAACTCTACGTGGATTAGCAGAATCACTCTGTCAAAGAGATGATTTTTCATGTCATACAATGAGCCTAAAGAGGAGAAAAAAGATAAACGTGGTACCATGTTCCAAAAAAGCTGATAACTAAATATAAAAGCAGCTGTGCTTTTTTTTTCCCCACAGCAATGGAGATATTTAAAATGTTCTTCAGACTTTAATACTTTGTAGGAATTTCAGTGCTCTTCACAGTATTTCCAAGTTTCTTGAAATCATTTGCAATAACTTCAGTTTCTGTATTTACAAATGTGTCAACACCTTACATTAAAATTAGACATACTAAATAATTTTCACATCTTGTCAGTCTAAGCAAAATTGTCCCCACACGCTTATATTCTTACAAGTTAACTGATGTATCCTTATAGGTTCCCGAAGGCTTATATTGTGGGCGCATACTCTCAAACCAGACCTATGTCTTAAACCGAACCAACTAAATTACATTTCCTGTTATTAATCCTGGGTTACGTGGTCCTCCCATTCTTCTGTGTTCCTATTAGCTCTTTAATCATAAGAAGTCAAGAGTTGTTGACCCCAAAAAGCAGCTCTGAAGAACTTGAGTTCCTCTCTTTCTCTGGTACTACTGGAAACTTCTCTGAGTCCTCAGGACCCTCCTTATGGTGCTACCAGACAAGCAGAGGAACTCAAATACCCCCTACCCCCGGGATTGAATGAGAAGTCACTGTGCAGAACCCTGGAGCCTTCAGATGTCAGGTCCTCCCTCCTCTAAGACAATGGTCCTGAGATGCTGGTCCTTAGATCCTTTTAGGCTCCTGAAGGCTTTTATTGTGGGCGCATACTCCCAAACCAGACCTATGTCTTAAACTGAACCAACTAAATTAGACTTCCTGTTATTAACCCTGGGTTATGTGGTCCTTAGAATCATCTGGACCCCACTCTGCAGTGTTTGCTCCCACAAACAGGGATGGGGCCTGATAATTTCCATTTCTAACAAGGTCTGGATGACACTGATGTCCCTGGAACAGGGACATTTTGAGAACCACTGCCTTTAATGGAACAATCATTCTTCAGTGCTGTAAGAGCCAGGGAATTTTCCCTACAGAGCCTTTGATCATCAGCATGCTATTGCTATCATAGAACATGCGATGCACATCAGGTGCTTTACAGACTACCACAGCTCATCAAGGTGGGAGTGATCTCCCCCACTTTACATGTCAGGAATATGATGCTAAAAGGGAGTAAGTAGCTTGCCTTATATATCAAGCTGATGCGTCAGGGGGATATACGAACGTGGGCTTTTCTGGCTCTGCTCTTTATGTTCGTTTGCCCACTGTGTGTAAAGTGAATGTACACAGCACAGGAAGAACAGGACAGAAGCCACTTCCTCAGTTCCTTCATGGAGTGAGAGAAGCTGAAAGAGCTGGGACTTAATGAGCTTTAAGCAGACACAGGGCTGTTCTAAGTGGTATCCACGAATCACCTCATTTTATCTTCTTAATTAATGCTGCAAAATGACTATGGTAATCATCTCCATTTTACATCTATACAAACTGTGGCTTAAAGAGGTAAAGTGACTTGCTCAAAGTCATACAGGTTTCAAGTGCAGAGTTGGGACTCAACAAAGCAAGGGCACCAAATCATATGCTACCATGTCTCCTTTTCTGTAGTTTGGTAGGATTAAAGATAAGAATGATGTAAAAAAAAATTGTAGTACAAATATAAACAGTGTGCCCATTAAGAGAGAGAAATCATATGGCTAGAACAGCCTCGGAAGGTAAAAAGGGTGCCCTCAGGAAGAGCTTCATTGGGAGGGTAGACCACCACAGACTGCTGGTATGAACTGATGGGAAGAAAGGATCCCACACAGGTGAGGGCCTGGGAGTGGAAGCTATGATTCACACATGGGAAGTCTCAGATCATTCACTGGTTAGCGCTGGGGTTGGTGAATGGAAGCAGCTGGCGACAGCTGTTGTAGGGTGGTGAGGTTATGCAGTGCTAAGATCAACTGGTCCAGCAGTGTGGGGTAGGCTATCTCTGTTCAATGGCTAAGGGACACAGATAGGTTTTTGAAAGGATGGTGTCATGATCAAAGGAACTCAGACTAAAAAATAGTGGATTAATGGAGGAGTCAAGCTCAGAGTAGAAAGGATAATTTTCTCCTTTGGTTTCCATGGCAACATTAGGAGGGGTGAATATACCTAAAATTTTGAGGTCTGCCTTTACTTCCTCTTTGCACTCATATCCCACACTCAATCCAAAGCAACTTTTAATGCCATCTTCAAGATATGCTCTGTGTCTAACCAGCTGGTACCCAGATGCTACCAGTGTAGTCATCTCAGGTTTCACCTGAACAATCATAGTGGCCTCCCACTGTGCTCCCTGCTCTGCCTTTCCTCTGGGTATGATGCAAGCTAACAGGGAAGCCAGAGTCACTCTTTTAAACCTGTCAACCACATCACATTACTTTCTTGCTCAAAACCCCCTCGTGGCTTCCAATGCCACTTAGAAGTAATAAAGTTCTCCCTAAGACCCTGCATGAGGAGTTGGCAAGTTCTTTAAGAGGCCAGGCAGCAAGTACTTTAGACTCTGTGGGCCACATACAATCACTGTAATATAGTTCTCTCTCACTTCTAGAAATTTAAAGCCATTCTTAACCTGGAGAGTGTATGTAAACAGACTGTAAGCTGGATTTGGCTGGCTGGCTGTAATTTGCTGAATGTTACCCTCCATGATCTGGTTCCTTTACACTTCTCTGACTTCACCTACAAGTTTCATGCTCCCCATAACTCCTGCTCCAGACATACTGGTCTTCCTCTATATTGTAGACAAATATGCTCCTTCCAGAGGGCCTCTGCATACGTGTTTCCCTCTGCCTAGGATGCTCTTCTCTCAATAATCTCATAACTAGTTTCCATCCTTTATTCATTTCCATGCTCAGCTATCTCATTAAAGAATTCTTCTCTGATCACTCTTTGTAAAAAAAAAAAAGTTACTCTATCATGATTTTCTGCTTTATTATTTCTCATGACATTATTAGTAGCTGACATGAATTCATGTTATTTTTGATAGCTATGTACCTTCTCTTGCCCTAGAATATCAGCTTCATGACATTGACAGAGCAGAGGACATGGCATTTTTTATCAGTGGCTGGTACATAGGAGACGCACATTAAATATTCCCTAAATGAATGAATGAATAATTGGAAGATGTGGTCCTTTTGTCTCCATTTTGCAGATAGGAAAGTTAGTTGTGGACAATTTAAGAAACTTCCTATGGTTGGCATATAAGCAGGGAGTTTGGATTTGAACTTGAGGCTAACTACAAATTCTAGTAACTGTTCACTATTGAAGACCAACTATGGAATAATATTTTAGGAAAGATACATGGAAGATTATATGCATCCATTCATGTGAGGAGATCCAGACCTTAAGATATAAACTTTCCTGGGATGGTGATCCTATCCCTGCTATGAGTGATCTTGTCTGTCATTATTGGAAGAAGGAGAACATTTGATACAACTTCACAGGATAGGGGCTGGTTAAGAAAAAACTGGCAAAAGTCCCTGATGCCATGCACAGAGGAAAAATGTTCCATTAGGTCATTAATTCAATCATTTCACCTGTAATTTCAAGATTAATTTCTAACACTGACGTTTCTTTTTGTAGTTTCCAGAGGACACTGCCTCCCAGTAAGGTCAACCAGATATAGCAACTGAGGAGGGGGTAACTCAACTTCTATCCAGCCACATAAATGCTTCAAGACTTGTTAGATCGCTAAGCTGTATCATTTTATGATCTAGAAACTAAATTCCATTTAGGAGTCCTAGGCTCTAAGAAACATTCCAGGGCTCCAGGAAGGTTCCTTGCTATATATAATATAACCCACCAAGCTTCAGGGGCTGTGTTTCTTGGAGGTCTTACAGGAAGGCTATGATGTCATTTTCTGGATGTGCATGCATGTCCTATAATTCTCTTTTCTCATCCTACTTCTGTTCCACTCTTTGGCCATCAAAGAAAGGAAGTCCTTCTACAAGGTCACATAACATGGACGGAACATGATGGCAGCCCTTTAGATTGCCCAGGTTTCCATGTCTTTTCGTGCAAGTGACAATAATGAAATAATGAAAGATTCCACTCATGATTTCTACTACTAGAAAACAGATTTTTAGGTATTTACTTAGGTGAGAGGAGTCTTTAAAAGGAAACCAAAATCATTATTGTATAAAATTTGATTCAATGAAATGAAAAGGTATATTTGTTACTGAAAGAGGATATTAATATTTGTAAATGCTTATTCTCTAAAACTTCACTTATAGCTTTACTGTAGTTTTAAATAAAATTCAAATAGGGTATTTTGGAATTCAACTGTGATTAAAACTAATTTGGAAATATAAACAGTAATAAATTTTTATTCTAAGAAGAACTGAGTTTTAAGAAGTGACATGAAGCAAAATTAATTCACTCTGGTATGGATTCAGCTGTTAAACAGATTTGACCATATGAAAATGTAGCATTTGATAAACCAGATTTTCAGTACAACAATGGGAAGCTAGTATTATTAGGCACATGTCTCTGATGTGTGGATAGCAAATCAGAAAAGCATTCAGTAAGAGCTACAGGAAACATAAGAAGATAAGAACATAGATTCTGCGTGGATAAGAAAATTAAATATTTCATTTTAAAATTGAATTCCAGAACAACCAGCCTGTAATAAAATAGTCTATATTCCATACAGACCTAATACTTATCCATGCTTTAAAATAACAAGTGCATTCACAGGAAATAAAAGAAATACGATTGTGCCTAAATTACTGAACTTCAGAACAATGGAAACGCCAACATTTAGTAGGCTACAGAAAGACTATCGCTATGACAAAGAGTTAATATCTCATTGAAATGTAGGAAAACACCAAGGCTCGAATAAACCAGAAGGCAAAGATATGAATGATTCATATCAGAATAAAATTAAAACATATGGAAAAAACTTAATCTCTTTCCATAATGAAAGGACTGACAATTAAAGGAACTTGGATATATCATTTCACATCTATGAAATTTGCACAAACGGAGGGAAAATGCTGTTGCAGTTGCAGTTTAGCTGATATGGTCCTGTGCAAGGTGGCACTGAGTACATCTCTTCTGCAAGGCAATATAGCAATATATAAAAAGAGCCATAAAGGAGTCTATAACCTCTGCTGGAGTCATTCTACTTCTGGGAATAACTCAAGAGAAGCAGGAATATATGCACACAGTTGCAATAAGAGCATTATAATGAGTGCAACAAAACAAAAACCTGAAAAGAACCTAAAATCCAAAAGAGATTTTAGTAAATTATGGGGCTTCTTTAGGATGTTCTATTCTGCAACCATTAAAGGCTGCAATTACAGAGGCTATGTGGAAATGGAAAAATGCTTATGACATGTCACTGAAAAAAGCAGAATACAAAATACCTTCAATTATTCCATGTATATACACAAAGATGATAAGGAAACCTATAAAAATGAAATAGCTACTTGGTTGGCTGCAGAACTATTGGGCTTTATCCTTCTCTAAGTTTTTCCTTACCATTAGTACTGTATCATAATTTCAATAAAAAGTGTACCGTGGGGGGAGGGGGAGAACATACTGCATGGGGTTAAAAAAATGGAGCTATAGAAGGATTTTTGTCTATTCATTAAATTTTCAGTTGCTCAAGTGTGCAGTTAAGTTGCTAGGATCCTTAGTAAAATATTTGGCCCACCTCAATGGCAGACCAAAATGCATTTTTAGCATGAGTGCTTTTAGAAACTGACTCCTAGAATCTAGTCTTACCTTGATATGACATGGAAACCCCAGAGAGTCAGCCTTTTTTATTCAAGACACCTCCAAGTCCCTCTTTTAGCTCCATGAGGCTCAGCTCCAGATTCCATAGGAAAAAAAAATCTCTCACCACAAGGATTCATACTTGTGTTTCAAACCCACTGGAGTCTCTGATTGCTGTGGACTCCTCATTTTGGATCACAATCTTGAAGCTCAGAACTTGGTTGTCCACCATTCTATGTTAACCAAGGCTGCCTCACCCAGCCAGTGGATGCCTGTACTTATTTCAGGCTGGAGGACCACCCCTTTCTGGCCAAACTACCAAGACCCCGCTCAAGCAACTTTACTTTTTATGAGGGGTGGACAGATAAGGCTGTACAATAACTGTCTCACTCAGATACCAGAAGCACTGATGGACATGTTTCAAACAGGTCTTGGATTATAACTACCTGGTAACAAAGAAGATATTTCCTCCTCAATGAAAGTAAAAAAGGGACCTCATTGTAGTACAGTGGAACTCAGAAACCCTATTTTAAGGATAGGAGGGGCACAGGCACAGATAGGTTCATAATTAGAGGGCAGAGCCAGCAAATAAAATAACAGGATTTCAATAGGTCCATCACAGCCACCCTGACTCCCTGTAATTTGGTGTGAAACCCCAAAGAGTCCAATGCAAGACACGTAACTTACTTCTTCAACACCACTCCCTTTTTATTTGGATCAGACATTCCACTCCTCAACTAGGCAGCTGCCAAAGCCTGCTTTTCCTGAGCTGGGCAGAGATGCCTCTAACTCCCTGAGGCTCCCCATGGATAAAAATGCTGCAAAAGTAGGAAGTATTGTTGTTTTGACACCTTGATTTTCTACTGGCAATATTGGGGTAATATGAGCCTAAAATCAACAGTCGAAGGTGCCTGAGCCACCGGTTATAGAAACCTGCATGAAGGAACCCCCCAAAGACTTCCCCTGTCTTATGAAAGCCTTCAAATGAATGTGGGGCACTCAAGCAAGGCAGCCCAGGCCCTTCAGGCAGGGCTGTCACATTCCCTGCATATTTTGCAGGCCTTTTGGGATACTGTGAAAAACCAAAATCATAAGAGAATTTTACTGAAGTTCAGAAAAAAGGAGGAAGGGGTAGCATCTGACAGCCCCAGTGTCCCAAATTCAGTGTCCATGCGGTCTTACCTGGCAAGTCAGCTGTTGGTTTCCTAAAAAGGTAGGCCCAAATGTCAGTGGCTAAGAGCCCAACAGGCCACCCCTCACCCTTCAAGAAAGAGTGACAACATCTGATGGCAGAAAGACCTTCAGCAGTCCCTGACTGCAGGGAGCCCCACCTCCTACACCTACCATATCCCTCACATCACAGCATGGAAGGAAAAATACTGTAAAAGCCATGCCCAGACAGCCTATTCTCCTGTTTCTTTCAATTTTTAAGTATACACACTGCTAATAAAAAGGGAAAACATAAACAAGACCAGACAACCTCCCTCACCCTGAATGCCAAACTTATCATTCCTGTGGTTTATAATTTACTGAATCTAGCCATCCCTCCTTCTTGGAAGTGCTAGAATGAGTTCTCTTGGATGAGAAGGCTGTGCAATCTCCTTTTTGTTCATGTCATTAATTTCACAGCTACACGGAAGTATTTCAGGACAACAAGTTGAAAGGCCGGAGCCTAATTTAAGAAACTGTGAATTCTGGGTCATGAGCATCATTTGCGGCAAAAACCCACATGGCAATGAGATAGTCTCTTCTAGAAAAATACCTACTTGTTTTTAATTTGCAAAGAAAGGTCTGACCCCTTAGGTAAGTCAAATCTAAGAGGGCTCAGGTGAGCTGGGGACCAGAGAGTAGCTGTGATTGTGACACAGAGTTGATACTTATGGCACTTGAAGCCACAAGAAGGAAGAGCCTCTGGGTGCTGCACACTTAAATTATGATTGCAGGGCTGAAGACAACAGGGATCTCCTGCCTTTCAAGTTTTCAAAAATAAAGAGTTTTGGGCTTAGAGTAGCTCAGTGGTACAGTATTTGTTTAGCATTCATGAGACTTTGGGTTCAATCTTCTGCATGTATACACACACACACAGACACACACACCACAGTTTTTGACCCATGAAAATGTATGTAGACTTGTGCAGCCATTCTTCCATCCTATGTCCCATTTTACTATAGTTGTGGAACAAATTAAATGACTCTGAAGTCCCTAATAGACCTGGGATTTTCAGATACTTCATGTGAAGGAGGTGGATGAGCACTTTCCACTGAGGGCCAACAGTGACTTGAGATGCCTCTAAATTGGGCCTGGGGTCATCTAGAATGCATCAGTGATTTCCCTTGGGCATAGGTACCACAGGAAAGTTAGACAAAGAAGCAGATTTGACACACATTTCTTATTATGATGTCTTTTAAAAATCAACAGGAGAGATTTGTCCTGGTGCTAATGACATTTAGACCGATGACAAGTATACTTTGGAAAAAAGTAAGGCAATTCTTTTCCTCTGAATTTTTTTCCTCTCCCATAGCTAACAGATGGATTTCTAAGAGTTGGACATTTCCAATTGCATTCTTTACAGAAAAGGACTCCGTAAGCAAAATTTGTTTTTCACTTTTCTGGTTTTTATATGAAGCACCCATTCTCCTTAGCATTCATCAGATCTCTGATGGACCAACGGCCACAGAGGGTCAAGACCAATGACCTGGCCTCATTACTTTTTACTAAATGTAATAATGTACATGAATATTTCCTACAAAGAGTTTAACATTTGAAAAGTCAGATCACCTTGATATGACAAAATAAACACTAACTCTACTCTGTTAAAAAAAAAAATCACTGTTCATTCTGGGGATTTAAAGTTAAAGGAGAGTAAGCTTTTATCATATAATCCCTGCTAAGTCTTACTGTGTGTAAACAAATCTACCTGTGTGGGCTTTAAAGTAGAAGGTGAAATTGATTATAGTCTGTTTCCCTCTCTTCTTCATTTCTTAAACCTACAGATTTTTCCCCTCCCACCTGGATGTTCTGTACCACTGTCTCTCCATTTTCTTCATCTTTATCTCTGTTGTCCTCATCCCAACTATGATTATGTTGCATGTACATGGATTCATCCTGTTCTCTCTACATTCATATAGAAAGCCCAAGGCCAAGTTTATATTCCTAGGCAGAACAGCTTGATTTCCCCCTTGAAGTGTATGCAATGGTCTGGGGTAGAGAAGCTGATGCTCAAGGGCTCTGTGTACATGTGGATCTGTGGGTGGAGAGGAAAACAGGTCTTCCTGATACTCTGTATCTGTCCCTGGACCAGGATCACTAGAGGAACTTTAAAAATGAAAGAAAAACAAGAAAAGTGCAAAACAGAATGCTGGGCTACCTTTCCAAGACTCTGATTTGTTGGTCTGTGTTGGGACCTGGGCTCTCTGCAAATTCTGATGCACATCCAGGCTTGACAGCCTCCCCTTCTGGGACTTTCACAGCTACACTGGACCCTGCACCTCAGCAATCATAGTAATACACTGATTGCTGAGGTGCAGGGTCCAGTTGTAGTCCAGCAAGTACTCCTCTGCTCTCAGAGGCATCTTCTGCACCCATAATTTACTTTCCTTTTAATATTTCTCCAGAATTCCCACAGAAGCAAAGAACAAATATGATCACTTCCCCTTGACCTTGACAACTGTAGGGCTGATGTTCAACTCTCTCAATGCTGCTACCATACGCCTGTGAAGATAGAAAGACATAAATCCCTCCCACAAAATCTATGTGTGGTGAGGACTCCCAACAACTCCAGCTTGACACAGAAAGAGGTCCAGACCCACCTTGATCATCATCATCCACCCATCCTCACAATAACTGATGATCACCTGGACCCTTCATGAGCTGCCTTGAAGGCAGTGGGGACCTCTGTCCTCACCTACCTGGACTCTACAGGACCTGGGAAGAGATGGAGTTAATGGCAAATACACAGAAGTTTGGGGGACAAGGACTGGCACTGTGCCTACTCACTGCTTGGTCACATACCCCCCTGGAATGGGTCACCTCTGATCTTCTGTCCTCACTCTGATTTCTATGACTTGCAGGTCCCTTTCAGGGTGCACCTTGGTAATCTGCATTCTTATTTACACTGTCTCACTTTCCTTTCTGCAGGTCTAGCATCACTCAGAGTTGTGAACGTGTAGCACGGGTGCAGTCAGACACGGCTGCATTCAAAAGCCCACCTTTCAGAGTCCTGGCTCAGGTCCAAGTGTTTGCCCACTGCTAGCTCTTTCAAATAAAAAAGGTAGGTTTTTTTGTTGTTTTGTTTTGTTTTGTTTTTCTTCTAAAGCCTCCTCTGCCGATTGGTGAATGGAAGCTGGGACTTGAACAGAGCAAGCCTCACCTGATCTATTTTCTCCCCTTTGTGCAAGGAGCAAATTTATCACACTGACATTGGGAGAGTAACCTACTGGGCTGACAGCAAAACCTGACTTCCCCTGAGCCACAGGACACCCTGGCAAGGGAAGAAAGCATATTAAAAGGAGCACCCACAGAGCACCTGTGAGAGCAAGAGGAGGGCTAACGCTAAAGTGCTGAGTATGGGTTACAATGTGGGGAAAACAATTCCTACAAAATTAATAAAACTCAAACTACTCGTGTTCATGTTCGTCTTCTCCAATGGATGGGGGGAAATAAGCCAATCATTTTCCAGGGGCCTTGGTGTGGACATCACTGATGTCATGCGAGGACATGGTATAGAACACTGCAGTATCTCTGCTCTCCCCATGGGCAGGGATCTCTGGCAACAGGGAGTGCTCCTCAGAAGCACTTCTTCTGAAGAAGCAAGTAAGTTATCTGAGGGAAGCAGTTTGTGATGGTCCTCAGGGATGAAAGCCTGAGGGGAGACAGACAGACTGACAGGAGCCAGAGAAGTTTGTACCATCCCTAGAAAGCCACCACTGTCAATATCTACATATGCAGATATCATAGGATTCAAGGAAGACAATCTTCAAGACGCTAGAAAACTGCCATGAAACCAGAGATTGGAAAGGACACAGCGTGCTTTTAAAAATGAATGAGCAGAGAAAGAGCAGCACAGTTCGATACAGCTGTGGACCACAGGAACACTGTTGCCTCGGAGAGCAAAACGGCTGAGTAAGCTTTCATATGTAAGTAAGGCAGGGGAAAAGGGAGAGGTTAGAAGCACATTGGAGTCATCATTGTGAAGGTTAAATTCATGTTCTTCATAAAAATAAAGTCTTGTTCTGTCACGAGGGTGATTTAAGTTGCTTCTCTTCTGGTGTCGCACTAGTATCTCCTCCAATCTCATGCCGGACTGGTCATGGCAGGAGCAGTGAAATATACATCCCCAATGCCAGAATTTATTCTCTAATATTAGTCTCTGTAAAATGGAACCAGGGATACTAAAGAGTTGTCCGATTTCATGTCTTGTGGCTGAAAAATTCAGATAGGCCTGGGTCACCCTTATTACTCAAAGACATCAGTGGTAATGTTATAAAAGGTTAATGACGCTCCCTTGGCTCAAACAGGGAGGGTCTGAGCATCCAGGAGAAAATGATGCCTGTATTTTGTAACATATTATAAGAGAGATGTGATTCCAAGATGATAGTGAAGCAGGGGTGTGATGGCACATGGCATGAAGTGGCCACTATAATGCACCTGTGAATTTCCAGTATAAACTTACAGCAGGATAATTTGGTTCAAATTATGATAGTAGTGAATTTGTAAATCACTAGATGACTATAAAATAAGGTCATAAATTAGGCTATTCAGAATGTGGGGTAATGTAGTGGGTTTTTGACATCAATTTCATTATCATAGTGATACAGGTTATCTCTTGTTAGTGGTCACTTTTATTTTTTTAAGTCAGTCTGTAAGATTACAGATCTCTCTGGGAGAGAATTCTGGCAAGACCTCCTTGGTTACAAACTGGATGGTCTAAAGCCAGCTGGAATGAGCTTCAGGAGCTCTGTGAACAGTAGGGGTGGCCTATTATCTGACTCAGCATCCTCCTTCTTGGGAGCCCACTGGGATTTGTCACAAAAAAATTGGATTTGGCCAGAGATATTTTCCTAGATCAAGTTTGTGCATACAAAACAGATCTTATAGCTATGGGTCTTTTGCTTTGAAGGGATACACGTATGTATACATGTTAAAAACAGGATCCTCTCTAAAGGTAGACGTACCTGTTTTGTGATAGAACCTGAGGATAAACTAAAGTAGTCCCTACTGAATGAAACATAGGGTCGTGTGAAATATGGAGCTCTCTTGATTATTTTGGCATGTTTTATAAGATACAGCAATTAGAGCATTCTTCAGAAGAAGGGATTGAAGAAACTGACTTAAAAATAGTTCAGTGTAACAAATCTAAATAATAGAAGCTTTTTTTCTTCTGTTAGGATTACATTTCAGTGGCGGAATACAGTAAGTAAAATAAAAAGGGTAGATATACATAGGTTCCTCTTTTACACAGGGATGCATTGGAAATACTTGCCTATCCAAATGTTGAGTGATATAAACCATGCATTAGAAAGAAAAAAAACAATACCAAAGGATGTAAAGACCGTTAGAATTAAGTTACTATATTTAGAAAAATGTACATGTCAATGAGTCCATAATTATGGATCGACAGACAAATGGGGGAAAGAGACTGACAGAACTCGAGAATGCTCTCAATTCCTGTAAACACAAAAATTTAGATGAGACACAAAACTAGTTGGAATTGTATCTATTTGGATCAGAGATTTAACACCATGAACTTAAATTCCCCTTTGCCCTGGGAACAGGTCAATCTAATAAAGGATTGCAATTGAAGTGAGAAGAGTTAGAGGTGAGGTAACCACAATCTAGGTAGCTTTATGTGGGGAGAGAGAGAGCAAGGCGTTCAGAAGGGATCTGTGCCACAGGAAAAGACTGAGGCAATAAGAGGGGGGATTGGAGCTTTGCATAATGGGTTAACAGGGAGTCTGGGAATTCTGTTTCCTGCGCTGACTTGGACTGAAATGAGCTGATAAATCATGACTTGTATCCCTGTTGCTTCACCTACCCTATGCATTCAAGAGGTCGCCTGGAAGGAACAATGAACTGGGAGACAGCAGTTGTTCATTCTCCCAGCAACCAGGGTCAACTGTCTAGGGTCACAGAAATGTAGCTTCTGCTGCTTAGACTGCTCCCAGGCCCTTGGCATCTGTTCAGGGAGTTAGGTCTTCCTGGGTAGGATGCTGAGATGAACATAAAGTCAAGACTCCCATAAAATTGACAACCCTGAGCAGAGCAAGAGGTTCTGAAATGCTATCTCGTTAAAAGTTCAACTCCCCTCTTTTTCAAATGTAGGAAATCCATAGGTTTTAACTCATGTAGAAACATGTTCTAACCCATTTTAAGGCAGAGGGGTTATGAATTTGAGATATATGCTGCTTCAGATTGTTATTTCCAACATGTGTGTTAATTCTAAAGTTGTACCAGGGTTTGCAAATAGTCTCTTTACCAAAATGGCATGGGAAATTCCCCAGAGAAGACAGAGGTTAAGTTGCCAGGGTACTGAAGTATGTGGACACAATACTACAGAGCACTGGGGGGAATATGTCTCTTTCTCCTCTGTGGCTGTGTTCTCAATCGGAAATGTAGAGTATGATGTTCAGTTTCAGAGGTTTGGCACCATAGCTCTCTCTGCATGATTGACTGAAGATGCCTCAGTAATTACAAGTTGGTCACCTACACCCATTGAAAATGTGGAGGCTCTTGCACCCTAGCATTTATTTCTGAAAATTTCTAAAACCAAATCACAATTTTAGAAAATAAACAACTGTAAAGATACAAAAAAGTAATGCATTCAGCTTACCATTCTACTATCTCATCAAAGACTTGAAAACAAAAAAAATTTTTTTAAAGTTTCACTACAAATTTCCACCCCAGCCCAGAGGAGCCAGACTCAGGGGAGTTGCCCAAGATGAAGCATCCTCTAAAGCACCTTCCCCAAAGGTTGCTCTGTGGAGGAAAACTCTGTGTTGATAGCCTCACTTACATAGGAACAGCTCTCACTTCCTTCTTTGGGACAACATTCTAGCTCTTCTGCCTATCTCACTTCACCTTCTCAAAGCAGATGAGCAGCACCAATGGCATGAGGGCCGCCTGGCCTCCAGCTGCACGTCATTAGTGGAATGGAAGCAGGTGACTACTGTAAACATGCTATTGTCAATGCATGTTTCTCTCCATAATAAGAAAAGAAGGGGCATCACTAGAGCCCCTAAGACTTAGAGCACCTCTCCCCTTCCATCACAGAGATAAGATCCATTGTTGTCCACAAAATAACTACAACCAACAAGGGCATCGACTCTCTGGCTTTTACAAAGGGGAAAAAAAAAATTAAAGCAACAACTCGTAAGTCAAAGCATAAGTCTAATACTTGGGCAAAACCATTTAGCACATGGAATTCATGCGCTCTATACAATAGGTTTATAAGTTTCATGAGTTTAAGAACCAGTAAAATTTCAATTACTGGAGAAAAGCTAATAATTAGCATAGTAAGGGCATCCAAAAAAGCAAATTGTCACCGACATTATTGCCATAATATCTGAAATGAAAATAACTTTATAACCATAAAACTGTTTAAGTACTAAAAAGGGCACAGTCTAGCATCATAGAAATCCTTTTTTTTTTTTTTAAAGCAAAGCTTTCCGTTTATAAAGTTAACTTAATAAATTGAATTTCCTGGTGTTTGGAGAGCCTTTCATCAGAGTTAGTGGCTATTAAATATCTGTCCCAGATACAGTGTGTAAGCCAAGAGCCCACATTTTACAGATGGGGACAACAAGGTCCAGAGAGTGGCTACAGGAAGGCCAGAATGGCCAACCCTACCTAGTGGAGCACTTTCCTCCCTCACACCAGAGCAACACTTTAGGGCCATCAACAAAGCAAAGCACCTTCTACATCTCTACTCTCAGCAGGAGCCCCAGCTCAGCCACAGGAAACACCAGGTAAAAACAAAAGCATTTTGTCTCCAGTTTCCCCCCTCCTTTGCAGGTGACCATTCCAGCCCTCTGCCGAGCAGGGGTCATTTTGACCCCATGGGTCTCCTCAATCTTCCTGCCTTTATTCCTGCTTTCTTTTCATTGGTTCAACTTCATCCTCTGAGATCCTTGCATTCTAAGACCAAACAGTGGGAATCAGGGATTCTCTGGTGCCAGTTTTTCTTCACTGAAACATCAAAATTGGTGCTTTTAATAATCTTTCACAAAATGGAAATAAGTTGTCGTTTTTTCTAGTTCATTTACTTCTCTCTACCAATACATAATTTAAACTCTGGTAGCTATTAAAAGTGAATTATACGATCAAAGAAAATATCTAATAAATAAACCGAAGGACTTCAATTCTCTCAGGAGTTCTTGAATTCTAAAATTCCAAATGTGCATTATTTCTTGGGTCAGGGGAGGGTACCAGGGATTGAACCCAGGGACACTTAATCACTGAGCTACATTCTCAGCTCTTTTTTAATTTTGAGACAGGATCTCACTAAGTTGCTTAGGGTTTTGCTAAGTTGCCAAAGCTGGCTTTGAACTTGTGATCCTCCTGCCTGAGCCTCCTCAGCTAGCTTACAGACATGCACCACTACGCCTGGCCCAAATGTGTATTACTTTTAAAAAGGCAAGCAAGTGTGTTAAAACAAAAGGTTTCCCTTAAATGCAGATATCTTACAATTTAGGATTGAAACATACTCCTAAAATTGCAGCTGAAGTACATTTTTACAATCCATCTCTGCCCTTGCCCTCTGATCAGGCATTTCTCTAAAAAATTTCAGGGAAATATCTCATTAAAACAACCCCTTAAAAAATATAGGTATATCCACATTGTATGTCCCAGAGAATGCTTAGACATACAGATCCCTCCATGACCCTCTAAGAAACTTTAATGAAGATGTTTAAATTTTTTGCAATTAAAATACAAAAACCAAACACCTTCAGTCCACCCTGGGGAAAAAGCTCAAGCTTTCTAAGATGACGGAAGTCACTATGACACAACTATTCTAACAGAGCATTTCGACATCACAGCAAGAATGTAAAGAACTCCAGAGTGTGTGTAACATTAGCAAAGCTAAATGTTATCACACTTGCAAAACCACATCAGGGTTACACAGGCACACTGCTCTTCAGCATGAGGTGCCAACTTCTGAACAAGCCAGCTTCACCAAAGAAAAGACAACTGTACTAAAGCTGCAGCATGATATGCAGGAAATGGAAGATTCAAGAGCATCTGGAACTTTAAAATTTCATTCTGTGGGCTCTTCTGTTTGAAAATGCTTCTAGGAGGACATGAAGAAATGTAAAAAGCTAGTTAACCTTCATGGTTGTTCTGAATTGTGGACAGGAACATTCGATTATTCTGCTGGTTCACTTTGGGGGTATTGTACGAAAAATAATAAAAAAATATCCAACTAGCTTTTTCCATTTTTATTATGAATTCCAGCCTTAGGAAGAGCAGGGCTGGAGATGCATAATAGTACTGGTCGGGTTTTGAAGCATTGAAAAGCTTGGAGCAAGGCACAGCTGCACACTTCTGTCATCTTATCAAGTGGAAACCTATGGCCACAGTCCATCTAGACCACACCAGAAGTAAAAGAGACTTTGAAAAGAGGAAAAGATTTTGTCTTAAAGGAAAACAGAATGAGTCCACAGATAAACCATTCTCCTAATTGCTGAACAGTGGTAAAATAAGCCGGCTGGCCAAGAATTTTTAAGTGTGCAGCCACCTCTAATTCCACAAGATCCAATGTGGGGAGCAGTAGTGTCTTTTCAAAAACTGCAGAGGCACAAAGAATGGAAATGCCCTGAGCACTCACAAGTGAAAGGCATGGTTCAGTACAAAAACAGCCGAAGTCAGTGTTCCATGCAAAAATACAGGTATATTAAATGAGTGTATGACATACCCATTCCGAGAGGTCACCGAGCTAGCGAAATCAAAAACAAAACAGTAAGTGGATATTTTAGTGTGCACAGGTCTTGCTGAAAGCTTTCAACTTATCTGAGGTACCTATGGATGTTTACTATAGAAAAAGAACACACAGTGAGTCAAGGGGGTAGATTTCCTACCAGGCGAATATTTCACATTGCTAGATGTTAGCAGTGGCAATAGAGGTAGAAGTTGATCTTTACTTCTTTTTTCTTAGTACAGTGCTGAGGTCATCAAGAGACTATAAGCAAGCAATGTGTTTTAGCCTCAGTTTGACTACAGCACTTTTGCAGAATTACATTTATATTAGAACATTGAGCAAAATAAGGCAATTTAGAACATCTTTATCTTAGAAATGCTCTAATTTATCAGTTTTTTTTTAAATATCAAAGAAGGTTTCTTACCATGAAGATAGATCTTCAAGATGGCATATTTTAACTAAAAATCGTGTCATCAAAAGTCTAGTCCAAAAATGAAATATGAGTTATCTGCACATGTATTCATAAATATCAGCTTATCAAGGAAATATTAAAATCCATTATATCAGCATAAAATTCTAAAATCATAGCAAAATGAGATATAAAACAGTAAGGAGTAGAAGGGAAAGGGTGGAGAGAAAAGACATTTAATTAATTTGCTCTGTGAGGGGAAAAACATTGAAGCCTTAGTTTTGGGGAGGAACTTCACTTATAATATTTAATTTCTCCAAAATAATGGCTGGATCTTTTAGAAAATAAATGCTACCAAAACTACAGAATACCTTTTCTTGCATAAGAAAAAAGGAATCAGGCCTCATAAAACATTAGAATTATATAACCAACACCTTGTGCCATAGGGCTGCTGTCCCAGATGACTATGGAATATTCTTTTTTGTCCACGACAAAACGGAAAATAACAAACACATTGACTCATTCTACCTAAATATATGGGAGCTGAGGTCTCAAGCAATGGCTAAAACAAACAAGTCAACATAGCCATTCAGTGATGGAGTACAGCCTATAGGCACGGGAGGAAGTGAGGTAATGACACATTCCCATTTTAACTTGGTGTATTACACCCACCACAGCCCAGGAGAGAGAACTTGTGCACTTAAGTGATGTCCTTCTTTAGAGATGGTGAAACCAAAGCCCAGAGTCTGTACGAGATGTGCCTGGGGTTACATTTCCAGTTGGTGGCAATGTTAGGACCAAACCTAAACCTGTTTCCCAGATTTGTCCCCCAAACAGGCTACCTTCCATGAGTAAATCTGTAAGATGAATGCCAACAGAGCAGGTTTTAAAGACCAGGTTTTGATGAGCTTTTACTCATAAGAGTATTCTTACCAAGAGATTTGTTTGTAGTTGGTGTGGACTACAAGCCATAGATTAAGAAACAACAACAACAAAAAACCCAGTTGCATTCAATATCAGAATGTTATTTTTATCCTGCCAGAAAGAAAGAGGCAAGGATTCTCTTGCCTTCCCATTTCTAGGGGCATTTGTGCAAAATCTCAGTCAGGGCATAGCTCAGTCTTCAAGCAAGGGGACTTCTAATTCCCCTCATCAACACCTGTTCTGCTGTTCATCACTGAGTATCATCAGGATAGAAACACCTTTGGCAGATTCTTTTTTTAAATGATGTTCTCACCTGTTGCTCAACTTTCTGTGACTTCCCAAGATGGATAAATGTCCTGAACTTGGCTGCAAGGTAAGAAATTACTGTAGTGTATCTCATGACATGTATCTTAAGCAACTTTATGAAAATATGAATGTTTATGCTTCACTGGCCATTTTGAGTTCACATGATAGCAGGCGTTAACCCCCGCCTCTTGACAGGCACTAGTATGTCATCCTCAGGAAGCAGGAACACATGACAAATGTCCCACATCATACCTGAGCATTTCTCTAGCAGCTGCGCTGTGTGTAGCATTTCTCACTCCAAAGACAAGGACGAATGAAAGGAGCCTGTAACTTACTTTAGAGATAATGGCTATTATACAAGTAATACAGGGAAATAAAGAAGAATCTCTCAGTGAGGACATTTACGATAAAGGTTCTTGTAGAAATAATATCTTTTCAGGTCACATTTTTCAATCAAGGTTAGAAGACTGACTGTATATTAGCATGCCAGATATCTTAGCTTCTACAGTCAGGCATGGATATGGATAAAACATAACATTCACATTGCACCCACAGCACTAGTTCATTTTATATATATATATATATTACACTCTCACATCAGTTTTAAAAGTCTTCATTAATGAAGTCAACTTTTAGAAACAGAATGCTCATCAGAAGGATGTAATTGGTAATTGTGTTAATCAAGGCCTTTCATTTCTGGAAGCATTATGCTAGCTCATATCAAAATCCATTGAGACTTATGTAGCCCTCCACTTAATATGCTCCTGGTCATGCAGGTCGGGATCCTCCTTCCTTATAGGCAGTTTGAATATTACTGAAGAATCTGACAGAATGAAGTAGACCAGAGAGAAATAGAAGAGCCCATGCCCACAGGCAGCTGTGGGCAATGATATCATTTAATTCTCACCCAATCATATGAGGTAGGTTGCATTTGGACCATGTGAGAGGCAAGGGAAGGGAAGAGAAATAACTTGTACCAGAGGTCACCTGGTCTTGCATAGGCTAGACTGAAAATATCTGCCTGACTCTAAAGAGATCTTCTTCCCCCCACCCCCAAATGAATGCTGCTTATTCTAACTTAAGTTATTTCTACAAGAACAGCGAATGAGGGTTTAGAGGGAAATGGTGACATCGCCAATGGATCCATGTCATGCTGAAAGGTAATGGACATTCCCATACACAGACTATGGATCCAGTCAACTGAAAAGTGACAATACTTTAATATTCATATGCAGGGATTTTCCTTGCAACCACCAGCCATGACATTGGCCACAGTGCCAAGTATCTACCCCCTGGTAATTTTCCCCAGAAGAAAATGAGACAGGATTAGACCAGAGGTAAAGTGACCCAAAGATGAGCTTAGCTAGGCAGGCTCTGAGAAGCACCAAATCCTCTTTGTCCCTGGGTCCTCCTCCTCATTTATACTCCTTTCAACATAAAGCCAGCTCCCATGTGTTCCTGGCTGGAGTTAAGGACATTTTAATAATAAAACAAAAAAATTAAAAAGAACCTCTCTGGTGTTAAATTTAGTTAAGCGCCTTTGTTTTCTTTGTTAGCAAGGGAAATTGCTGCAGAATCATAAATCCTTGCAGACTTCTATGAATGAATAAACAACTGAAGTCATTTTTAAAAAAAAAACACTCAGTTGCTACACAGCAGTGAATAGACGCACCACACAAGGGCTTATTTATGACCAGAAGTAAAAAATATTGTACCACTCAAAGCATCCCGTTTGGTGGCAGTCATCATCATTAGTGGAAGTAATACTTATTTAAAAGCAGTAAATGGCTATTTTAAAACAGAATGGAATGGCATGCAAAGGAGGCATCATCCCGTTCACACAACCCCCGGGCTTTCCAGACAATCATTATGGTCTGTCGTGTTAACTCGCTTCTCTCTCCATCTTCCCTTTTTTTTCCCCCTGCTGAATATTATCTTCTAAAACCAAGTTAAGTACTAATAGTAAATGTGCACAGTAATCACTTCAGAGAGCAAACCAATCAGACGCAAGAGATTATATGGCAAAGTACTAAAAACAGTACTTCTCATACTACAGACTGAGAGTCGAGATGGAATTTTAAGAGGATTCTAAGAGGTTCTAGTACCTGAAGCTTCTGTCTGGGTAACTATTTTGTGGAGCTGCCAATGGATTGTAAAATCATCTCAGTGAATAATGATAATAAATGTGTCAGAACAGGAAATAACTATCAGATTTTTTCCTATCTTTGGTAAAATAGCACCAAAAAGGCAATAACATGGGAAATTTCAGAGTTTGACACACTATGGTGATTGTTATCCAATGGATATTTAATAAAAATTTTATTGATCATTTATTTTGGATATGAATTTTCAGTAAGATTTAGTGTATTGCTCTCTAAACATTGTAAATTATCTAAGTCCTTGAAATATACAGCTATATTGAAAAATCTTCCACTATAACATGGATGGAGATTAAGGTAGGTCTTATTCATATGTTTTTAAAGCTAAGGATTCAAATTTCATTAAGTTGCTCTTCCCTCTATATGGGAAATGAGTTATTGCTTACTTCTCTTTAAGAGAAGCCCAGTTAAGACTATTTTTTAAAATTCTTGGCAACAAAGGAGAACAAGGAACTTCTAAGTTTGCTTTCTCATCTGTAGGACTCTCTGAACCACTCAAGCTAAACATTGGAGAAAAAGGAGTCCTTCGAAATGCACTTTTTGGACCAAACAGGATAAAACAATACCCAAGGGATAATTCTCCAGTTAGCACAGAATCTAGATCTTTCACAATTTCTAGGTTAAGGAAGTAAGGAGGTTGGGTCTACCAGACCTTATTTGATACCGAAAGTGATAATCATCACTTGATAACATCAATCAGATCTTCCTTCTGAAAGATTCCTGTACGTGATGAGTCTTTGAAAAAGGGTAATAAAAAATATATTGTTTCACTAAACTGCAAGTATTTGAGGGTGTGTAAAAAATGTGAAGAGCTGAGGTCAGTGCCAGGAAGGGGGAAATGGACCCAGATTAAGGTCAATGTTAAACGAACAAAAATCTCACTGTATTACTGCTCCAGGGGAAAGAGAAAAGCTATTTTCTGGAGACTAACTGAAGCACATTGTTTTAAATCAAAAGAGTGAAGAACCACAAACCCTTGGTGTTTAGGATCCTAGAGATCTAATTAAACATTTTAATTTTATAGGTGAGAACATTGTGGTCCAGTGAGATTAGAAGACTTGCCTAAGATCTCATTAAGAGCTGGAAAATGACCAAATTATAAAAATTGCTTTAATGGATTCTGTGGTCACTGTCTCTTCTACCACAAAGGAGACATTTCTGTATTATGTATGAGCTCATGCAAGGAAAGTAATGATAAACTGGGTTACTTGGTAACTGCAAATGGTTCCTACCCACAGGCAGGGTCCTCTCCAGAATAAGAAAATAAGATCTTCGATTACAGAACAGTGGTAAGAACTGACAGAGGATGTACTTAGTGCTGCCCACACAACAGACCTGCGGGGTCAGTGGAGGTTTGTCAGCTGATTTAATACCTAAACTGGTTCCTTGAAGGATCCAGAGGGATTATATAAGGGGAAAGAGAGGAGGAGGAAAGCTGTTCCACATGAAGGAAATAGCTGATGGGCAGGATCAGAGGTAGAAAAAAGAACTGCATGTTTGAGGCAGTGAAAGGAATTCCACTGGGTGGGACAAGTGCTGGGTGGGCTGTGGTGAGAAATGGAACAGACAGGTGCACAGGGCCCACCAAATCATAAAGGGCATTAAGTTGTGTTAAGGAATTTGGAATTTACCTGAAGGTAATGGGCAAAGGATTTTTAACACAGAAGTGTAATAATTGAATTTGCATTTTAGAAAGAAGATTGTGATTACTGAGTGAAAGCCTGAGGAGGGGGTAAGTACAGAAGGAATCAAAGCAGTTAATGGACTGCTGCAATATTTCAGAAGATAGATGAGGGAGCGTGGGAGAGTGGGGAGGGTGGAGAAAACTAGTTGGAAGAAGGAGATTTGAAATCTTGAGGCTGTAGAATTAAAGTATTTGATGATGAATAGACATAAATAAATGTGGGTCATTAGGGAATAGAAGAATCAAAATTTATTCTGAAATATCTGGCCGAAGAAATGGTAGATATGGAGCACTGTCTCTCAGTTAAACACTTAAGGACCATTTTACTCACCACCAAGAAGCAGTGAAACTATTGAGTCCTGGGCACATGTCAAAGACCGAATTCTATAGAAAATGCTCTCCAAACTCCATGTAGCCTAGTTGTTTGTGCTCTATCAGAACAGTCATAAATCCTTAGTCAGATTTTCCCATTAAAAAACCCTTCTTTGCAGTCACCCTCAATCTCAAAGTCTTCCTCAGCCTCTCCATATCCCTTGGTGGGTTCTGGGGAAGGAGAGGGAGGAGGTTCAGAGTCTTGTGCCCTGCTTAGGCACAAAGATTTACTATCTTCATATGGATCATCTCAAAGTTTCCTAAGGTTTTCTAGCTCCACACTGGATGAATGAAATTTGTAACCTGTTTTTCAACTGTGGTAAGTCCCAATCCCAATTGAGGGCATAATTCAGGTACTCACCCCTTCACCGCCATTTTCACCTGTGTTGGCAAGCATTTCCTGAAGGGCTCTGACAGAGAGGGACTGTTCCAGCACAAAATTGCAGACACAGAGATCTGGAGGAATATACTGTGGAAATAAAACCAGAGTGAAGATAGTTATTCGTATCAGTCAGGATTCAGTCACACAATCACATCTCAGAAGCAAGAGCCTATGAAGCAAAATGACAATTGGATGGATAGAAAAAGATGGCTTTTCAAATCAATCCTTAGCAAGAAGAATGAGGCAGAAAGCATCATCACAATACCAGACCTTAAACTATACTACAGAGCCATAGTAACAAAAACAGCATGGTATTGGCACCAAAACAGACATGCAGACTAATGGTACAGAATAGAGGATAGAGACAAACCTACACAAATACAGTTATCGCATACTAGACATAGGCACCATAAATATTCATTGGAGAAAAGATAGCCACAAATGGTGCTGGGAAAATTAGAAACCCATATGTAGCAAAATAAAATTAAACCCATCTCTCTCATCCTGCACAAAACACAACTCAAAGTGAATAAGAAACTTAGGAATTAGAACAGAGACCCTGCACCTAATAGAAGAAAAAGTGGGCCCAAATTTTCACCATGTTGGCTTAGGATCTGACTTCCTTAACAGGACTCCTAAAGCGCAAGAAGTAAAAAAAAAAAAAAAAAAATCAATAAATGGGATGGATTCAAACTAAAAAGCATCTTCTCAGCAAAGGAACCAATCAATAACATGAAGAGAGAGCTTACAGAATGGGAGAAAATCTTTGCCACCTGCACCTCAGATAGAGCATTAATCTCCAGGATATATAAAGAACTCAAAAAACTTAACACACAAAAAAAAAAACAACAAAAGAACGCAATCAATAAGTGGGCTAAGAAACTAAACAGACTCTTCTCAGAAGAGGATATACAACAATTGACAAATACATGAAAAAATATTCAACCTTTCTAGCACTTAGAGAAATGCAAATCAAAACTACTCTAAGATTTCATCTCCAGTCAAAATGACAATTATCAATAATATAAGCAATAATAGGTGTTGGTGAGGATGTGGGTAAAATGGTATAGTCATATATTGTTGGTGGGACTGCAAATTGGTACAACCATTCTGAAAAGCAGCATGGAGATTCCTCAGAAAACTTTGAATGGAACCATCATTTGACACAGCTACCCCATTCCTTGGTTTATATCCAGAGGACTTAATATCAGCATACTACAGTGTTGCAGCCATATTAATGTTTATAACAGCTCAATTCACAATAGCTAAACTATGAAACCAACTTAGATGCCCTTGAATAGATGAATGGATTAAAAAAGTATAGTATATATACACAATGGAATATTACTCAGCCTTAAAGAATAAAATTATGACATTTATAGGTAAATGGATGGAGCTGGAGAATATCATGCTAAGCGAAATAAGCCAACCCCCCAAAACCAAAGGCCAAATGTTTTCTCTGATATGCAGATGCCAATTCACATACGGGATGGGTAGGAAAGAATAGAGGTACTCTGGATTAGGCAGAGGGGAGTGAAGGGAGGGGAGTGGGTAAGGGGGGTAGGAAGGATAGTAGATTGAATTTGGCATCAATACCCTATGTGCATATATGATTACACAACCGGTGTGATTCTACATCATATATAACCAGAAGAATGAGAAGTTTTACTCCATATATGTATAATGTGTCAGTTTTTTTATGGCTTTTTTCTGTCGTGTATAACTAATTAGAACAAATAAAAAAATTTTGGAAAAAATAGATGGCTTCCCTTTATTCAAGTTAAGGTAAGTTTTAAGCTGGATTCCACAGGCTAAGAAGAAGAAAAGCCCCAATCTAAAGGGAACAGTGGCCAAGAGGTCAGGATCAGCCTTGAGCTAAGGCTGGTGGTGTGTTTGGGAGAACCCCCAAAGGTTCTGTGGAAGGGCCATGAGGCCAGGGTCCTCCACACCCATGTCTGAGTGGGACCAAAAGAAGAAGGTCCCTGGAATCTCATCCATTTACAAGAGGGCAGTGGACAGATCAGAATGTGGCTCTAGATCACAATTACCAAAACAGGGAATCCATCTATTTGTTGAGAAAACCTGGATGCCACAGCATTAAAACTGGCAGTAGAGGGGGTTAAAAGCTGTGTAAGTAGAGCTCTGAGCAATAAGTGTCCAGATAAGAACTAGTGACTCTACGGCAACCACTCTGATGTCATAGAATCAGCTGACGGTGGTCAGTTACTGGTATGATAACTGTGCCTATTCTGGAACCTTTCTCAACAATGGTTAAAGACCTTCTCTGAACACTGACTAATAACAGTTAACTCTGAGTGAGCACTTCCCCAGGGCAGGCACTGTTGTAAGTGCTCTGCAAAAATTAACTCATTTCATCCTTAGAACCACCCAGCAAGATAAGGACTCTTAATATTCCAGTTTATAGACAAGGAAACTAAGGCAGAGAGAATTTATGACCAGGTATTTTATTTGTCCAAGCCAGAATGACATCGGGCAGCCTATCTCAAAGTTCATGCACTTAACATTGTTCCTGCTAATAAAAATATTACAAGTTTTTTTCATGACTAGAACACTGTATATCAGGATATATTTAAACATTATACTTAAGTGCAGTGCCTGATAATGAGAAAGATACAAAGAGACATAAAACAAAATCATTGTTCCTTGGGAGCTTACAGTTCACAATACACCGCCTTTCCTGAGAACACAACACGCGATTGTCTGGCATACCAATCCATTGGCAGAATGTTGGCACCATGAGAATAGAAGGAATAAGGAATGTGGGCCAGAAATCACTGACAGCTATTCCTAACACTTCAAGACAGGTAGAGCTGTTTCCATGGAGCTCCAATTTAAAAAGCTAAAGCTAGCCTGCTACTAAGACTCAGATAACCTTTCTGACTAGGATTTTCATTTTAAAAATAAAGATAATGAAATTTGCCATCTTTAAGTTCCCTTTAATTTCCAAGCATTTGTACATTCTTCATACCTTCCCTTGTCCTTAAAAATAATGTGGTGTACCCCTGCTGGACCTGCCTTCAATACTCCTTTATTAAAGTTTTAAGACCCCTTTATTAAAGTATGAAGCCAAGGACAGTAATCCTATTGCAAAGGCTACTGGCAACTTACATTTCTACTATGGATTTGAGTGAGTACTTTTTTACTTAAGTACTTTTTTTTTAAACTCATGGTCTCTTTTTGATTAGGAACTATAAAAATAAGTCTCCCTAGAATTTTGACATTAAGGAAATTCCTCTGATTTCCTTTATTCAAATAGTTCAACCATATAACACAAGGAGGAGCACGGTCTTTATTTTGCATGTATTCTGCTTTGTTTGCAAAGTCTGTTCTTGTAGCAGGTAATTAACTCATTTGTATGGGACTTGGGTGAGCAGCAGCTGGTAATACAGGGCAAGCCTCCCACCCAGGAAGTGTTTTTGCACACATACAGCATCATTACAAAGTAGTATACAATTATATGATGGAGGATTTCCCTAAACCTTATGCTGCAAATAAGCATTACCCAACCTAAGTCTCCCCAAATGTAAGGCCATCTCAAGAGATTTCACACAGATTTTTCTACTACTCTTAGCCTGCCTGGATTTTATGTTCCCAGAATAGGAAGCATAAATGCCAGGGTCTGATCCTTTCTTCCTCCTTCACTTTATTATAGCATGTGATTTGGAGATTCTTCTATTAGGAATAACTTCAGTTAGGATTGGTACTTTAAAGGTGCTTTTGGTTTAATCAATGAATGGTCTTAACAAGACACATTTAACATTTGTGTCTAAACAATAGACAAATTCAGTCCATTCTCTTTAAGACGGAAATCTTCAGGGCTCCAAGCATTAAACTTCCTTTCTCTGAGACTGTATGGCTGTCAGTAGTCTTTCTTCCCTGTGTCTAGTTGCTTGGACCAGGGACAGGTGCTCTCTTTTCTGCCATCTTCCATTCTGATAGAGAACCACTGACAGATAACACAGACATTTGGCAGGCTATAACTGTATCTGCCCTTTCCCTCCAGGTATTCAAAGTCTCAAGGTAGTCATGACTTTACTCTTAAACAGAATGGGTACATTGAAACAGGGGGATAGTGTGCATGGGAGCACCATTTTCCAGTTTCCTAACAGTTTAGTTTCTATACCTCTAGCACCTGGCCCCTGCCTGGACTCTCTATACTTGGGATTATGGTCATGCCACTCGAACAGCAAACAGAACAATGTGTGTGCAGTGACAAGGAAGGGAACAGGACAATAGGAATATCTGGAGAAAAACAATATCCAACTAGCAACTTGTGAAATGAATGGAGTCTACAAACACTGGGCCTATTATGCCAGCTGCCATCCTTAATTAAACTCCAAAGTGGCCTGAGCTTCTACCTCCACACTCCTGATGAATGAGCAAAGGCCACTGGATCATCAAAGCCCATTTGCTTGCATCTGGGAGAGTCCCCCAGGAGGCCAGCTCACCGTCTCTGTGCTCTGGAGCCAGTGCCTCAGTCACTCTGCCTGCTGGGTGGGGGCTTGTGTTTAATGATTCTCAGCACGAAGAAAAGGGCTCTGTTGACATTTGCTCTGAAACAGCTCCTCATCACTCTCCCCAGTTCTGTCCTCACCCTGGACAAGCATTTCATTTCCAAGTGTCCTACAGGAGACCTTGAGATGCCAGGGCTCTGGGTAAGCCAGGAACCAGTATTCATTAACCCCACTACGTAGAAAATAGTAGGGGAAGGTTTATGTGTTATGCTGTGCTCCATAGCCTACATGACAGCATATTTTTCTAAGATGTACTGAACCCAAGATCATGGGAACCCAATGTCCCATTCCTGGTTATTTGACATTCCTTTATTTAGCACCCACATTGAGCACTCAGCACAGTGCTAGCCTTCAGGGAAACAAAGTGCAGAGTTGGTTACAAAGGAGGAGAACTGTCACCTCTATTATACTGTAAGCCATAATTTGGTGCATCAAAAACTATGCAAACTAAAACTAACTGTCCATTCCATGAGTTTGTGGGTTCTTTGGAAAACAGGTGCTGTGTTCTGCTTTTTGTGTCCCTGGTACACAAAACAGTAAAAGTTCCAACTCACACCTTCTTGAACAGTCTCTCTGTATCCTCTAAGACCATCCAGGTATGTGGCTGATGGTGACTATAGCTATAGACAAATTGTACCGGGTCTCCTTGTTCTTCAAGATGTTTTCTTCTTCCATTGTCGTGGGTCTCTTACTTTAGTTAAATTATCTGATTCACATACAGCCATACCCCAGTGATCCCCCTGTAAGAGCTTGATGGTATTTAGGTTAGTAAGCTTTTTCTTGTTGTGACAAAATACCTGAAAACAATCACCTTAAAGGAGAAAAGGTTTACTTTGTCTTACATTTTCAGAGGTTTTTGTCCATAGTTGCTTGGTCCTATCACTATGGGCTTATGGTGAGGCAAAACATAATGGCAGGGAGGGTGTGGTAGAACAGAGTGCTTCCTGTCTGCCATTGGGTAAGCAAAATAGAGAAAGCAAGGAATGGGCCAGGGACAAGCCATACCAGAGATAAGACATACTGTTCCAAGGCATACCCCCATACCTTCTTTCAACTAGGCTCCACTTTCTATAGTTTCCACCACCTCCCAATAGTCCTTCAATTATGAACCCACCAATGAGTTAGTCCATTAATGAGATCAGAGCCCTCATCATTATAATCACTTCCCAAAAGCCAGACACTGAACACTGTTCCAGTGGGGACATGAGCTTTTGGAAGACATGCAAGATCCAAACTATATCAACTTGAAATCAATATAGGGCATATTGTGAAGAGTGAACACCGGCATAGGACTGTTCAACAACTTACTAGTTGAATGATATCAGGCAGGGAACATAATCTCTGTGCCTCAATATTATTATTTGTAATATAGTACCTACTTTTCAGAATTAACTAAGTTTTTATGCCTAAAGTGCTTAAAATAGAGTATAATGTCTAGTAATACTAAGTGTCAGATATTATCCAATGGAGCAATGAAATTAAAATAGCAATAAGTCAAAGATTCACTTATGTAAAATAGAAACTTCAAAAATAACCTAAGAATAAGGCAACATTCCCACCCTTCAGGATTGTGTGATCTAGAGGAATGCTGGGGAAGCCGATGGACAATTTTCGAGTATGTGAGGAAACACAGTTGAAGATGGGTGAGGTAGGGGAGAAAACAAGAAAGGAGTTGATCATGTGTAAGATGTGAGGGGTAGGGAACGAGTCTACAGAAATGCGAAATGAGGGAGAAGGAGGAGGAGGCATTAGACTGAGAAGGGTCTTGAGTCCTCTTGCTAAGGAAGAGAGCAGTAGGGTGGCATTAAAGGGAGTTATGTAGGAAGTGATACAATTAAATTTGCAACTTTGAATGATCATTGCAGGTCCAGTGTAAAGAGGTCTAGACCAAGGCCAAGAGACAAATTAAGTAGGAGATTATTGCTGGAAAGTAGACAAGTGACAATGGCCTGAATTAAAGAAGTAACAGCAGGAATGCGGAGAAGGGAATGGATTTCAAGGAGAGATAGGCCTGCTGATTAATTGGATGTGGGAGATGATGAAAAATTGGAAGATGACCAGGTCTCTACTGGCTGGGTCAGAATGCAAACAGGAATCAGCAAGACTAAGTCACAGCAAGTATCAGAAGGACCATGCAGACGGCAACCACACTTGGCAAAGTACTCACTGGAATCTTTCATTTGGGCCAGCAGAAAGGTGATGAGAGAGTTGGGAACCTTGAGATGATATGGGTATTCCTGCAGATATCTTCAGAGATAGGTTGATCTGGGAGAAGAGGACAATCTGTGTGGCTTTCATACATTGACAAGAGAATTCCTGGAGTTGACCTGGATAACTACACTTCCTTTCTCATGTCCATCATGCAGTCAATAATTACTTAGCAAATGTTTGCATTCAATACATTAAAAACTGCTATAGGAACAAAGAAAAGAGGTGATTTCTATCCTCATGAAATAATAATAATAATAAAATAATAATAATTATTATTATTATAATTATTATCATTATTATTATTATTACCTATTTGAAGAGAAATCTCCTCTAACTGAGGCTTCCAGGCACTAGCAAGTATATTTAATGCTAAATTGAGAGGTTTGGTATGTAAAGTTCTGTAGGAACCCTTTCAGAGAAGTCATGATTAGAAAAGTTACCCAGGCAGGAGGTTGGTCTAAAGGGATGAACAAGATATATTCTTAACTTGAGCAAAAAGTTCCTGCACTTGGTAAGAATTCAACTTTTTGTTTAATGAATGATTGAGATAGGAGAATCATTTTTTCCATGTTCTGTACTGTATAAATTCTTTCCTTTCCATTTAAAATTCCATTAATTGAGGCAGTGTTTTTAAGTTATGGGACTTACGTATACTCGCCTGCCTTTGCTTTTTTTTTTTTTACCCAACTTCTCAAAGAAAAGATCACAACCACAAAGATATTGTGAATGAGAAAAAATGGTGAGCAAGGAAAGGAGAAAGTACTGGATAACTCTACTTCCTGACCTTTCTGCCTATATCTCCCATCCCACTCCCAGGACTGAGCCACGAGACAGACGCTGTCGATGTGGTATTACGGTGTAAGAGTGGTGTCCCCTTCTCTGTGGTTTCACTTTACTCAATTTTCATTGTCTGTGGTCAAATGTGGTCTCAAATTATTAAGTGGAAATTTCTAGAAATGAACTATTCATAAGTTTTAAATACCTGTTATTTTAGTATGTTTCTACAATTGTTCTATTATTATTGTTAATCCTCACTGAGCCTAATTTATAAATTAAGTTTTATCATAGGTAGGTATGTACAAGAAAAACATAAGAAAGTTCTATACTAGCCTGTTTCAGGAATCCACAGGAAGTCCTGAAACATATTTTTAGAAGATAAGGGGAGACCACTGTATCTGTTGATGGTATCTACGGATCAGCCCTATTGCAATGGGTGCATGCTTGCAAGCTGAAATTAAGTCCAATGTTAATGACCTGGGGATAGGGAATGATTGTGCACAAGAAACCAGAACTAAGCAAGCAGAGCTGGGGCTGGAAGAAGCGAATCTCCCATTCATGGACCGTCAAGATAGTTACTGGGATGTTCTTAGGCAACACATGTTATGGACACATCCAATCAGAGACAGGTCTGAAGCTAAGTAACACACTGGGACAGGCCTCATGTCCTCCTCTGGGGTTCCATGCAAATAGGGATGGGGCAGTGACAATATTGATTGGATTGTGTAGCAATCAAAATTTAAGCCAGAATGTCGTAATATTTTGGATCTTCCATCTTTATTTTACTTGTATTACTCTCCAGTGTTCCATAGACTTTTTTTAAAAAAAAAAACTGCCATGTTGCAATATATTACTTTAAAGAAAAAAATTTGGTAAGCAAACAAGCCAGAACACCAAAAGTAATATACTTCTGCATGGCTACCAGGATGGTAAAAATCATTATCAAGATAGCAGAACATGAAGGGGGTCAAAATTGGGGTTCTTTTACCAGCCACCAAAAAGATGACTCTACTCAGAAGCCATCCTTGAAACTTGTGCATTTTATTAAGGGAAAAAGTGTTTCAATTGTCCCCTGCTACAGTTTGTCTGTGGTTTGTCTCCCAGGGGTTCATATGTTGGAAACTTGGTTCCCAAGGTGGTGATATGAGAGGTGATGGACCCTCACAGAGCTGAAACCTAGTGGGAGGGGGTTGAGGTCCCTGGGATCCTGCCCTAGGAAGGGATTTACATAGTTCTTATGGAACCCCAGTTCACACACAAATAGGTTGTTATAAAAGAGAAAGACTGCACCCCCCCCCCCCC
>NW_026000229.1:43991730-44016434 GCF_001458135.2 Marmota marmota marmota | reverse complement strand
CCCCCCCCCCCCCCCAGCTTCCTGTCTTAATGATTTCCCCTCTCTTCCTGCTATTAAGCTATCCATCATTAGGCTCTCATCAGAGGCTGAATTGATGTGGCGGCCCAATTTTGGACTTTCAGCTTCTGAAACTGTGAGCAAAAATACTTCTTTATAAGGTACTTAGCCTCAAGGATTTTGTTTATGATGGAAAAATTGACCAATCCGCCCCCTTTATCTCTATTCATGCTTGGGACTATCTGGTCCAGGAATGAATATGTCTGGTATTCACTCTCATGGCTCTCGTTTCAAACTGTAGACAAAAGTCTTTCTTTCCAAGGGCACTATATGTACTGGTAGCAAACAGAAGTGGACTCAGTCCCCAGTGGCCTGGCTTCTACGTGCTCTGTATTTATTCCATTTTATCACCCAGCCTCCAACAGGATTGATAACCATCTCTGTAAGATGGCTCCAGGTAGTCCCACTCAAAGACATAGAAGAGTTTGGGAAATCACCTCATCTAGGTAGAAACCCCTTTTTTCCTTTAGAAAATGTTCCAGGGTAAGCAGGCCCCATGGAGTACAGAGTGAAATTGAACAAGACCAACATTTCTTGGGATAGCATCCGAATATTCAGAAATGGATGTGTAGCTCTTATTTCAAGAGCTTTTGAGTACTTTACAGACATTATCTCATCCACCTACAGGAGACATTAGCTCATTATGAGCTATCAATTATTGATCATACATAATTATTTGCATTGTGTTTATACTTCAAAGACAGAGGCAGTTATTAACCAAACTAACCTTTACACCCCTTACCAGCCCAAATTCATTTAAGTTTTTATGCAGTACTTTTTCTTGGTTACCTGCGAAAAGTTGTTGATAGTTTATAATGAAAGTTACATAGCAAATGTCCAAAAGTGAAGCTGTTGCCTAGTCACTGGATTTCTACAAAAGAGGTAGATATGATTTTACAACCACATTAGAAATGGTCAACTGAGATATAAAGGAATTTGCTAAATCTTACATGGCAGTACAGAAATTAGAATGTATATATATTCGCACACATACATTTTAAACACATCTATGTAACTATGTACCAACCTATGTAACTATGCCAGGCACTGCACTAAATGCTTTATAAATATGAGCATATTTAACCTTTATCCAAATCCTTTCACATGAGAGATTAATTACACAAGGAAACAAACTCAAGATTAAAATAACTCCCCTGCAATCATATTTCATGAAAGAATGTTTAATCCCTTTTTATAAATTTTTTTTTTATTTTAAGTTGTATAAACTATGGAATACACTAATATACAGTAGTATAAACATGTGTAGTGATCAAGTCAGGGAGTTAACAGTTTCATTTCCAACTTTTAAAAAAGATATTTACTATGTAATAATTGCACTTATTCCAGGCCATGGGCAGAATGATTTTAATATATGTATATTTAATATATGTATATGATATATACTGTGTGATAATTCAAAATATGTCTAATATATACTGATATATAGTATATACTGTGTGATATTATCAGTATATATTAGACATATTTTGAATATCAGGATAATTAATGTTTTCATCTCATTATTTTGTTTGTGGAGCCTCTGAGCTCCTCTCTTCTGGTTATTCATAAAATATGTAAGAGTTTATTGTGAACTATAATCTTGCCCCTGTTTTGTTAGAACATTTCAACCTTGAATTTAGACTTATTCTGCATCAATATCCCTGAATGGAGAGTTTCCATTCCTATACCAAGTTTGCAGAATTCTAATCCTGCTAGGCTGCCTCATTCCCAGCTTTTGTACTTGAATGTGAAATTAAGGAAGGACTTCATGTTAGATTCTTGACTTTCTCAGAAGACTTCTCTACTTTAGAATGGCCAATGGGAATGTAAAGACTATGATCTGAACTTATGGGTACTATCAGGGATTAAGAGATTTATAAGCGCTAGATTCCTGGTGGGCATGATCATTCCATCAACACAGAGTTCTAAAATCAGACCAATTATGCATTCTCTTCTAAAAAGCTATTCAGCTCTGAGCACAATGGGGCAAGTACCAATCACAGACATGCATTTGTAAATTTTCAAGGTGTATATCCAGATTTTAAAAATTAAGAGCCTTTGCCAAGCAGCGATAAGAGCTGTTATTATAGAATGAAATTTAAAAAAATGGATAAAACCTCGATTATTTTTTAAAAAAATATTTGGCTAAAGGACACACGATCTTATATATATCATTTCAAAATAGTTGAGTTTTAAGTTTTTGCTTGACCATCAAAAACTTGTTATATGCAAACTGTAAGGTGCACAAAATTCAAATTTAAAGCTGAAAGAAATCTTTTTGGGGAGAGAAACAGGAAGATGTCAAAATGAAATAAAGAAGACTGTCAGGGAGCTGCCACATAGGAATTGAACAAGACCAACATTTCTTGGGATATTCAGAAATATTAGCCTTGAGTGAGGGAGGTGTGAGACTGGTTTCTGCTGCCTGTGGAAACAGGTGGATCTCACTCCACTTGGCAGGGGAATGAAGCTTTGAGAGTGGGAGTCACCCCCATGAGACTGGGCTACACCCCCCCTGAAACCCAATCCCTTGCCTCATTTGGGTGGAACTTTCTCCAGTGTTTTTCTCCTCAATAAAAAGGGTCTCAGGCGTGCTCTCTCTCTTTCCAGTGGACCCTTAAGGTTGACAGCTGTCCCTGATTTCTGCAAGCAAACGGTATTTCTGTGTTGCGTGCTTCCTTCGAAGTTTTCTTGGTTATTGATATAACCAGCTCTTGTGAACACAGCTCATGTTGCCAGACTGGCTAGCTGGTGAAAGAAGACCCCTTCTGATTGGCTAAGGAGTCAACCACAGGAATGCAATGCTGTCAGCAGGAAGCCATTCTAACCCAACTGCCTCATTCTAGGGCTCAGTGAACTGCTGGGGAGAACTGGCCCCTGTGGAAAACATCAGAGAAGCACAAGGCCAGTTAGGAAGCTGAAGTGCTCCGGGCCATGGGCAGAATGATTACAGCATACAGATACCAAGTTGGCCAAGGTTTACATCAATACAGCAGGGAGGAATCGGAAGGAAAAAGTTGGGATCAGTTGATCATGTGCAAGGAAAAGAGGGAAGGTTATCAAATTTCAGAAGAGTATTGATTCTTTAAAAAATAAAATAAAAAGCTTGTACCAGGGAGCTTAAGTAAACATTTTCTTAAGAAGAGCACTTGTTGAAATGCTTCTTACATAAGGGAGGTGCCACTGCCATCTGGAAGTAGAAAGTCCAAATTACAGGGCAAATATCCTTTGACAAAAATCCATACTGAGGAATAAAACCCCAACATGATAAAGAGGTTATTACCAACAAAACCACTTGTGATGACTGTTTCTTTGCCATTCCTCAAATGCCCAGACATACTGGCTGTTTTAACTGACACTGACTGACAGATCTATAAGTTTATCCTCTCCTGGGGCAATGCTTATCAGTTTGAGTGAGAGTGATTAGTCTTTTACTAATATTCTGATTTCTCACAAAAGCTAAAATAAATATGTGCTTGTTCTGGAAGTATTCATGCATAAACATGGTGGGCCCAAGATTCTTTTGAACGAGTGCTAAAATTTCAGATTACTGGTGCTCTTCAAAGGGGACTTTGAAAGAACAAACCAGGTGATTCTGAAGCAGGACATGTCTGACCCGTGTTTGAGAGACATGTCAGAACAACTGGACCAAACAAAATCAGGCCACTCAGAGCAATGATTTTCCACTCTAGACCCTTCTTTAAATAACTCATCAAAACAAACATGCCTTGAAATGAATAACCCAATTATTTTGGTATCCATATGATTGCTGTGTTTATGGTCTCACCTGATAAGGCTCCGATGAAAAGTAACACTGAGGTGCCCAGGATACCTATATTTTGCCAATCAGGGATTGTTTCTGGCACAGTCAAGAAAAACATTACCATAGAGCCTGGTAGAAATTAGTACTTCAAAGCCTGTGTTCTTTAAAATAAGGAAGAGGGGGCAGCCAAAAGAATCAGAAAACACTGGGCAGCTGGCTTGCAAAATGCCTGCTGGGAAAACGCATAAGTGACAGTTTGATGGTTGATTTGGTTCTCAGCTGAGCCAAGTTTTTTTTCCCTGCTTGGCAGTACATGGTCAGCATGTTAAATAACAAAGGTGCCAATAGGTGGAAACTTGGAACACTTGCACCTGGAAAAACAAGCCACGTTGATGAGTAGCACTAATACCCACACTGATTTATAAGGCTCTAAAAATACAGGGCCATAAATAAAACTGTAACTTAATGAGCAGCACAGATACTACAAGTAGCTCTGTGGATGCTTTACAGGGACCTAGAACCCCTGGGATTCTAGCTTTCAATGGGCACTATGATGAGAAACTGGGAAGATGGTGCTATGAATAGATTGCATATTAGAAAGGTAACAGAGACCAGGAGAGAGGAAAGGCAGAATGTCAGATAAAAATCACAATGTCCCATGAAAAAGGTAGAGTTCTTAGCATCCACCAAGGGAGTAAGGTGGAGTATAGGATGATGGAGTTAAAGCAGGGTGGAGCAGAAACAATAAAGAGATGGAGTAAAAGGTAAGTGGAAAGGGAGAAGGAAGTCGAGTTTCAAGCTAATGGTCATGGTTTATTTTGGAACTTGGTTTACTTTAGCGAGAGGCACACAGACCAGCATCACACCTCCCACATATTCCTTAGCCTTCATTGCTCTTTCACTTAACCTCTCTTCGAGTTGTGGGTGGCGACGTAGTTGCTGTCACAGCATTGAGAAACCCTGTGAGGCTTTTATTACCAAGGCAGTGGTGTCCAGAAGCAGCAAGAAGGGTCTCTGTTGGCCTTTGTATTACACAATGGGAAGGAGATGCTCGAGGAAAGAATTATGAGGCTCCCAAAAAAGACGAGAAAATGCCAAGAGTAGAGAAAATGCCAACCTGGAACTGAAGACCTAGAGAACAGAGATAGCGCTAACAGACAGAACTGTCCCCACAGCACAGCAGTCATCAGCATCACTGTACCTTCTTGGGAGCACTTTCAGCATGCGAGGTCCTGGCCTTGACTACATGATTCTAGAGGCTCATGGTCTCAAGGTAGGAAGTGGAGGCAAAACTAAGGGCAACTAGTGGTAAGGACAACAGCTGAGATTTTCAATGTTTTGATTTTTTTCAACATCCTGTCCCAGTCTGAAGCTGAATTCAAATTCCAATGTGGACGTGCAATTTTTATTTTTTGCCCCCTACATAACACTTTTGCTTTGAGGCAAAAAGAAACCAGCCTATCATTATAAACTAAGTTCTGGATTTTAAAAATTTGGCAGGACTACATGGATAGATATTAATAAAATTTTCAGCTGTAGAAAGCCTTTGTGAAAATAAATGGTGCAAATATTTTTTTTCTCTAAGATGGAGAGAGTCCTCTTATGTCTCCAGAGAACTAGATTCAATCTTCTAACTGCTTCACACTAGATATGTACATCCACCAGATGTTGACATCTGCAAGGGGCCATGTAGTACTCATTACAGACATTCAATTCACTGCTAGTAAGTACCTACAGGAATTAAAGATGCCCACTTAGTAATAAGCACCACTTAAGTATTATGGTTACAGAGAGACATATCACCTCCTCAAGGTCTCTCCTCTTCAATAGTGCCATCCTTTCAGGAAGGATTCTATCTATGGAAGAAGAAAAAAAAAATCAAAATCCTCACTGATCTGTGGAAGTTTGTTGAATCCCCAAAGCTTCTTCAGTTTAAGTCACTAAGACTTCACCCAAGGCATGAGTTAGCTCTAGTAAACACAAGGAAACCTTTAGGACCTTACTTGAACTCAAGCTATCACTCAGAATCTGGTGAGACTGGCCAGAAAACAGGTCAAATACTGCCGCTGTCCAACCATCCAAGGTCACATCACTGCGCTTTCATGTTGCCTTTGCACTGCTATGTATCTAACCCAGGTTACTGAGGTTCTCCATCAACCACGGGGGCAGGGAAGAGGTGCAGCACGACAGATGAAGGCCTTTCTTTGCCCCTCCTGGAGAGCCAGGGGTACTGCCAACATATCACAGCTGGGTTAATTGAGCAGCACCAGAGAGAATGAACACATTGATAGAAACTGATGGAGCCATGCCACACTTCACAAAGGAAAGTTCTTGCTCATGGTGACCTAAGGAAAGTCTGTCAGACCCTATGAAGATAAATGTTCCAAATTAGTGAGTTGCTCTCCAGTGGCATTCTTCCATGTGTCTTCACTGAGCAAGATGGAGACGAAAGCCATGGTTGGCTTCCCGTTAAGCTTGTACATTTGGGGAAGGAAGTGAGTTCTTTCATTACTACAGCAACTGGAAACTTTCTATGGCAGGCTGTAGGTAAGCTTGAAGGTGATACTAATGAGTCAAGGTGATTTTATAATCACAGTAGCACCCCTAAGCGGATGAGCTACTCTGTCATAGAGGATATCAGTCAAATGAGGAAACGGGAGCCAATGACAGAAATTTAGCCCTGACACAATTTCTCAAACTGTGGGCCATGTGTGAATCATTGTGGAGTTTCTTAAGAGTATAAAATCAGATTTCAGGACCCAGTGGACACACAGATGAGAATTGATGGTTATGCTGGCACAAGTTTGAGGACTAGGAGCCTTCTAAATGGGCTCTGCCAGACCCCATGGATGCTAGCCAGGCTTTTCTTCTTCAGAGAAAGGTTCTTGACACAACTTATCTGGGCAATGAAGTACTAAGCAAAACCACAGCCTTCATTTTTCAACTTGAAAGGTGATGAGAGGTGGTTTTTTGGAAATTTTTTCCTGAACATCAAAATGTCACCTTTCTTGGTTTCTTTTTCTTCTTCTTTTAATATACAAAAGAAAAATACTCTGTTTATGAGTGGTTTTGCTTGAAGGATAATATTAAGCCTTCTTGGGTTCACTCACTCTTATAGCTTGCTTTAAATCTCCCAAACTCTCTTCATCCTTAAGAAGTGAAATTGTTTGAACCTAGAGGCCATGGCTTATTAGGGTAATAATTCAAATTTCAAGTCAGAAGTGACTGCTCTTTCAATTGAGGAGGTGGGGGGGAGCAATTATTCCACCTCCTGTGCTCTTAGGCAGCAGTGCAGCTGCACCGCCCCCAAAGCAATGAGATTCCCTTCTATTTTGAAGTAGAAATATCTTAGAATGTGTAGTGAAGTGCAAAAGTAGAGCTTGCGGCAACAATCTCTGATGAAAGTGCTCCAATGAGAAATGGATCATTAGGTCAAGGATTTCTTAATTTTGTCAACCACTCTTGAGGTGAAAAGCAGCTGTTGCAGAGAGGCTGACAACAGCTTCTTGTACCAACTGTCTCGCTCACTAAACACTTTGGACAAAGCTTAGTTTAGGTCAAGAGAAATGGAATAATAAAAAAAAATGATGTGAAGTATCTTCATAAAGAAAGCAGCTAGATCCTGGAATGATAATCAGGAACCCACTGAAATCATTCCCTGAAATGATTCAGGTGAAGAAAAGCACATGAATTGACAGTGTTCCAAGTTAGTTAAAATCAGTTATTTTTTTCCCTTTAGGAAATTTAGAAAATATATTATTTTCAAATGATTAAAAGATATAGGGGGATCCAAGATGGTGGACCAAAGGGAAGCAGTATTCTGTGTCGCTCCATGACCTGGGACTCAAATAGTGGGAATACTACTTCTCTGAGAAGACCCCCNTCTTAGCCCTATATTTTTCTTTCCAAAATCTGGGCTTGGGATGTAGTTCAGTGGTAATGTGCTTGCCTACCATGTCTGAGGCCCTGGGTTCAGTCCCAGCACCACATTAAAAACAAAAAACAAAACAAAAACACCACCAGAGGGGTTCCAAGATGGCCGGCAAGAGGGAGGCTGCATTCTGTGTCACTCTGTGACCTGGGATTCGAGTAGTGGGAATATTGTTTCTCTGTGAGTTATTAGAGAAAGCCCAACAGCTGCTCCCACGCAGGAATCACAGCTGCCATGAAGGCTCCAGGCCTCAGTGTCAGAGCAGGACCCCCATCTACTCTCCTATGCAGGACTTCCGGGTGCCAGAGCAGACCACTGGCATTAGCCCACCTCCTCACCCCCCGCAGGACTCCAGGCCACTCACCCGTGCAGAAACCCACAATGCTGCTCCCATGCAGATGCCTGGCCACTATCCAAGTGCAGGAACTCTAGCCACTACGTCTGTGTGGACTCCCATCTACCAATGTGGGGCTCCCCCTGTCGCCTCCATCTTGGGACTCTGCAACCACTGCCTTAGTCCTTTACACAAAGTAGCCTGTTTGCACCTGGGGACATTACACAGCTCTGCATGCCACAGAGTTCATTTCTGAATACTTCGCCCAATGCCATCACCTGGCTCTCCCCACCCGACCTGACACCTCATCGCTGAAGGCAGCCATCCCCATCTCGGGTCACCTTCGTCACCATCTTTGGTTGGGACAACTCCCAATTTGGAACACCAGCTGGCCAGGTACCCATAGTTTCTAACTCCCCCTGCTCCCCAGCAGCCACTAACCTGGCACAGTGACTGCCTGATACAAAACAGCTTTCCACGACAGTTGCAAAGCCCCCACAGAGCACAACACACAAGACCTCTAGAGACAAAGGTCCCTGATTAGGAAGTAGTAAGGGAGAGGGTGAATGAGATGCAGTTTAAAGACGATTTAGAGACCAGGAACTGTGAGGTTGACAGGCGAGATGAGGAGACAAAACCAGGTGCCCACATTATAGGAGTAAGCCCCAAAGGAGATCCTTGAGGTGAAGTCTCCCATCGGGACCAGTAGGTGCCATACCCCACTTCCAGATGCCCTGAACACAGGTCCAACCCTCCTACACTGGTAGCCTTCACCATCCTGAGGGCAGAGATAGCAGCTAACAGACGACCCCACCTATTGGATAAGAAGGGAAGCAAGAAAGATACTGATCTCCAACCAAATCCTTGTTTCTTCCTTTGAGATTTTTTTTTTCCTCTTCTCCCTCTCTATTCTCCCACCCTCACATCCCTAACATATGTGAAACCAAGAACTTTGAATTAGGATACAGAGGACTGGGATGTCTGAATAGTATATTACAGTAGTGTTGTATATTCTTTTTTTATCCTATTTTTACATTTTTTATTTATTATTATTTGTGTATTTATGTACTCTACTGTCTTCCCACTTGTCTGCCCAAAATTACTTCTTCTCTCTTCTCCTGCTACTAACCTTCGTCTTTAGATTTCTCTTCCACACTTCCTAAGATATAATAACTCTATATCCTTACCTCCTATCTCCTCAGCATATCATCCTATACCTTACCGCTGGTTCTTTGTCCAACATCAGAAACAGTAAATCATTTTGCAAACCTACTGTTTATATTGTAGATAATAATTGAATTCACCATTTCTGTATATTGTAACCAAACTGTAATTGTCTTAATAGCAACTATTTGGTTTAAGGTTGTATATTGTTTGTATTGGGATCCCTTCAGAGGAGAGATACTGGAACCCTGCAGGGGCCATACAAGTCTATAGGGTAAAACAGTAATGCCTCAGATCTGCAAGTGCTAGAAGGGAAGACAAACAACATGAAAAGACAAGGGAAGAAAGTGCCCCCAAACAAATCAAGACACTATATTATTAGACTCCATTGCCAGCACAGCAGAAGAAATGACAGGGGAGGAGTTCAGGATGTACAGAATAAAAATGTTCTGTGAATTAAAGGATGATATAATAGAGCAAATACAGGCAGCAAAAGATAATTTCCATAAAGGGCTACATAAGCAAATATAGGAAGCAAAAGATTACTTTAATAGGGGAATAGAGGTTCTTAAAAAAAGTAAGTAGCAGATTAGACCACTTGGAAGACAGGACCTCAGACAATGAAGACAAAATATATAATCATGAAAAGAATGTAGACCACACAGTGAAGATGGTAAGAAACCATGAGCAGAACATTCAAGAAATATGGGATAGCATAAAAAGACCAAATTAAGGAGTTATTGGGATAGAGGAAGGCACAGAGTTCCAAACCAAACAAATGAACAATCTATTCAATGAAATAATATCAGAAAAATTTCCAAATATGAAGAATGAATTGGAAAACCAAATACAAAAGGCTTATAGGACACCAAATGTACAAAATCACAACAGATCTACACCAAGTCACATTATAATGAAAATGCCTAGCATACAGAATAAGGAGAGAATATTAAAAGCCTTGAGAGAAAGGAATCAGATTGCATATAGGGGAAAACCAAATATATTATAAAGAGATTTTTCAACCCAGACTCTGAAAGCTAGAAGACCCTGGAAAAACATATACCAAGCTCTGAAAGAAAACAGATGGCTACCAAAAATCTTACACCAGCAAACTTAAGCTTTAGATTTGATAATGAAATAAAAACCTTCCATAAGAAACAAAAGTTAAAACAATTACAACTAGAAAGCCTGCACCTACAGAACATCTTTGGCAACATATTCCACGAAGAGGAAATGAAAAACAATAATGAAAATTAGCAGAGGGAGGTGTAACACTAAAGGAAAAACTAATCAAAGGAGAAACCAAGTCAAGTTAAATACCAAAAATAAACAAAAATGGCTGGGAATACGAATCGTGTCTCAATAATAACCCTGAATATTAATGGCCTAAACTCACCAATCAAAAGACATAGATTAGCAGATTGGATTAAAAAAGAGAGAGACACAACAATATGCTGCCTCCAAGAGGCTCATCTCATAGGAAAAACATCCACAGACTGAAGGTGAAAGTTTGGGAAAAATCACATATCAAATAAAGTAGACTTCAAGCCGAAGTTAATCAAAAGGGATAAAGAAGGATACTCCATACTGCTCAAGAGAACCATACACCAACAAGACATAACAATTATAAATATATATATGCCCCAACAATTGAGTGTTTACATTCAAACAAACTCTTGTCAAATTCAAGAGTCAAATAGACCACAACACAATAATTCTGGGTGACTTTAACACACACCATTCACCACTGGATAGATCTTCCAAACAAAAGCCGAACAAAGAAATTATAGAACTCAATAATACAATCAACGACTTAGACTTACAAACATATACAGAATATTTCATCCATCAACATGCGAATACACTTTCTTCTCAGAAGAACGTGGATCCTTCTCTAAAATAGACTATATATTATGCCACAAAGCAACTCTTAGCAAATAAAAAAAAGTAGAGATACTGCCATGAGTTCTATCACATCATAATGGAATGAACTTAGAAATCAAAGATAAAAAATAAAAGCTACTCCAACACCTGGAGACTAAATAATATGCTACTGAATGAACAATGGGTTGCAAAAGACATCAAGGAGGAGATTAAAAAATTCTTAGAAGTAAATGAGAATACTGATACAGGATATTGAAATCTGTGGGACACTACAAAGGCAGTACTATGAGGAAAGTTCATTGCATGGAGTTCATTCCTAAAATGAAGAAAAAGTCAACAAATAAATGACTTAACATTACATCTCAAAGCCCTAGAAAAAGAAGAACAAATCAACACCAAAAGCAGAAGATAGGAAATAATTAAAATCAGAAGTGAAATAAATAAAATTGAAACAAAAGAAACAATTGAAAAAATTAACAAAAAGTTGATTCTTTGAAAACAAAATTGGCAAACCCATAGCTATGCTAACAAAAAGAAGGAGAGAGAGAACTCAAATAACTAAAATATGTGATGAAAAATGAAATATTTCAACAGACACTACAGGAATATAGAAGATAATTAGAAATTATTTTGAAAACTTGTACTCCAAGAAAATAGAAAATATCAAAGGCATCGACAAATTTTCTAGAGTCATATGATTTGCCCAAGTTGAGTCAGATGATATACACAATTTAAACAGATCAATTTCAAGCAATGAAATAGAAGAAGCCATCAGAAGCCTACCAACAAGAAAAGCCCAGGACCAGATGACTACACAGCTGACTTCTACAAGACCTTCAAAGAAGAACTAATACCAATACTCTTCAAACTATTTCATGAAATAGAAAAAGGAGCACTCCCAAACTCTTTCTATGAAGTTAACATCACCCTGATTCCAAAACCAGGCAAAGACACAAAAAGAAAGAAAATTCAGACCAATATCTCTAATGAACATAGATGCAAAAATTAATAAAATTCTGGCAAATCAAATACAAAAACATATCGAAAATGATCAAGTGAGATTCATCCCAGGGATGCAAGATTGGTTCAACATATGGAAATCAATAAATGTAAATTCAGCACATCAATAGACTTAAAGATAAGAATCATATTATCATCTCAATAGATGCAGAAAAAGCATTAGACACAATACAGCACTGCTTCATGTTCAAACTATAAAAAAAACTAGGGATAAAAGGAACATATCTCAACATGGTAAAAGCTATCTATGCTAAGCTCCAGGCCAACATCATTCTAAATGGAGAAAAATTGAAAGCATTCCCTCTAAGAACTGGAACAAGGCAGGGATGCCCTCTTTCACCACTTCTATTTAATATAGTTCTTGAAACATTGGCCAGAGCAATTAGATGAAAGAAATTAAAGGGATACTGATAGGAAAAGAAGAACTCAAATTAGCACTATTTGCTGATGATATAATTCTATACCTAGAAGACCCAAAAAATGCCACCCCAAAACTTCTAGAACTAGTAAATGAATTCAGCAAAGCAGCAGGATATAAAATCAACACCCTTAAATCAAAGGCATTTCTGTATATCAGGGACAAATCCTCCGAAAAGTAAACAAGAAAAACTACTCCATTTACAATAGCCTGGGGGGGGGGGAAGTACTTGGGAATCAACTTAACAAAAGAGGTGAATGACCTCTACAATGAAAATTACAGAATGCTAAAGACAGAAATTAAAGAAGACCTTAGAAGATGGAAAGATCTAACTTGTTCTTGGATAGGCAGAATTAATATTGTCAAAATTACCATACTACCAAAAGCACTGTACAGATTTAATGCAATTCCAATCAAATTCCCAATGGCATTCCTCAGAAACAGAAAAAGCAGTTATGAAATTCATCTGGAAAAATAAGAGACCCATAATAGCAAAAGCAATCCTTAGTAGGAAGAGTGAAGCAGGTGGCATCACTATACTTCAGAGCAATGGTAACAAAATCAGCATGGTATTGACACCAAAACAGACAGGTATAGAATAGACGACACAGAGACAAAACCACATAATTACATTTATCTTATATTAGACAAAAGCACCAATAACATATTGGAGAAAAAAATAGGCTCTTCAACAAATGGTGCTGGGAAAACTGGAAATCCATATGCAACAAAATGAAATTAAACCCCTATCTCTCACCATGCACAAAACTCAACTTCAAGTGAATCAAGGACCTAAGAATTAAACCGGAGACCCTGCATCTAATAGAAGAAAAACTAGGCCCAAGTCTCCATCATGTTGGATTGGGCCCCAACTTCCTTAATAAGATTCCTATACCATAAGAATTAAAATCAAGAATCAATAAATGGGATGAATTCAAGCTAAAAAGTTTCTTCTCAGCAAAAGAAATTATCAGTGAGGTGAACAGAGAGCCTACATTCTGGGACCAAATTTTACCACATGCACAGATAGAGCACTAATCTCTAGGATACATGGATATATAAAGAACCCAAAAACCTTAATACCAAAAAAGAAAACCCAAAACAAATAACCAAATCAATAAATGGGCTAAACAGACACTTTACAGAAGAAATAGAGATCAACAAATATATGAAAAAATGTTCAGCATATCTAGCCATTAGAGAAATACAAATAAAATTTTTCTAAGATTTCATCTCAGTCCAGTTAGAATGAAAGCTATTAAGAACATCAACAACAATAAGTGTTGGTGAGGATGTGGCAGAAAAGGCAAACTCATACATTGCTGGTGGGATTGCAAATTGGTGCAACCAACATGGAAAGCAGTATGGAGATTACTTGGAAAACTTGGAATGGAACCACCATTTGACCCAGCTATTCCACTCCTTATATCCAAAGGACTTAAAAACAGCATACTACAATGACACAGCCACATTACAGCACAATTCACAATAGCTAAACTGTGGAACTAACCTAGATGCCCTTCAGTAGATGAATGGATAAAGAAAATGTGGCATATATACACAATGGAATATTACTCAGCATTAAAAGAGAATAAAATCATGGCATTTGTAGGTAAATGGATGGAGTTGGAGAATAAAATGCTAAGTGAAGTTAGCCAATCCCAAAAGACTAAATGCTGAATGTTTTCTGATATAAGGAGGCTGATTCATAATGGGATTGGGAGGGAGCATGGGAGGATTAGACAAACTCTAGATAGGGCAAAGGGGTGTGAGGGGAAGAGAGGGGACATGGGGGTAGGAAAAACAGTGGAATAAGATGGACATCATTACCCTAAGTACATATGAAGACACGAATGGTGTGACTATTTTGTGTACAACCAGAGATAAGAAAAAATGTGGTCTATATGTGTAATATGAATTGTAATGCATTCTGTTGTCATATGTAACAAAGTATAATAAATTTAAAAAATTGATTAAAGGAAATATTGGTTCATAGAGTTTGTTCAGGTCATTATTTAAAAAGATCAGGAGGGCTGGGGTTGTGGCTCAGCATTACAGTGCTCGTCTAGCATGTGCAAGGCCCTGGGTTCGATCCTCAGCACCACATAAAAAAATAAAATAAAGGTATTGTGTCCAACTACAACTAAAAAAAAAAAAAGATCAGGAGTTTCTGATATCCATGAAACATTAAATAGACAGGTACACTATTTGTAAGGAGAAATAAAGACATTCATGTCTAAAAATCTTATCTTCTGAAATAATTTTAAACATTCCCTTAACAAAAGGCTCTTTAGATGACAGATGGCCTCTCAGGCCTATGAAACTATTTTGCATAACATTTTAAGCAAGCAAGAGAGAAATCAAAGCCAGATCTCTTGGATCACTATCCAGTGTTCTTTGTAAACAGAAGTGTGATTTGTGAGTTATGAATACGCACCCAACTTCAAAAGATCATACACCATGACTTCAGTTTGATCCCAAGGTTTTGAAATACTCAGGAAGAATAAAGACGATAGATATAATGTGGCTTGTGTTCTTAGGAATCAAGTTCTAATGCATACACAACACATTGTTTTTCTGTGTAAAAGCAACAACTTGAGAAGAGATGTTCTTCTAATCACATTTTTAAAAAGGCAAGCCTTTGTGATCTCATTAGTAAGTTTAGAAATTGGTGGAGAAAGAAAAAAAATACTGATAATCGAAACAAAAATAGCAGCTATTAGGTCCGAAGAGCCGGGTATGAATAATACCTGCTCATAATTCACCTGGGGCCATTTGCCTGCTGTGAACAAGTAAATGACAAATGAACAGCAGAGCTCTGGTGCTACTTCACACACTGAATAATTCTTTGTGAAGATTTCCACCATTGAGGTACAGATTGCCTTTAAATAAAAAGTGGGGGCAGGTGTTGCCTCTAGCAGATAAGTTATCATGACAGTATTCATAACTCAGGTAGGAAGGAGGACAAGATAGATGAGAAGAGATCTCAGAGTTAAGAGGTTGGACTTTTATTTTTTCCCCTTTTTAAACTACGGATCCAGCAAATGACAAATGCATTAATAAACTTGACATCTGTTTCGAGTGACTTCCAAGCTATTTTGTGGATATCTGTTTCCCTCTCTATTTCTTCGCTGTTAGAAATAGCAGGGCATGAAAGTCAGCGTGCATGTAGAAATGGGAGGAAAACTGCTGAAAGAAAACAGATTGTCTGCCAGTTGAGGAGAAATGGAATGTGGAGCTCTGTTTCCAGAATGTGAGCAAAGTTAGGATGGTATCCCAGTCCTTTGACAAATTCATGTGTGAACTAATATGAAATGAGTCTTTTGGTCCTGCCTACATGTGACAATAATTTTCTCTGGCCCAGATGAATAGCAACCCAATGTAGAGTAACCGTTCAATGTGGAGATCTACCCTGGACTCCAATATTGCCATGATAGGGCCAGCCCACTCATGATGGCAGGATCCTGCCACCCACCCCAGGACCTCTGTTCATCCCAGACAATGGGCAACAAGGCTTGACTCGCAAACAGGCACTTTGGTAGCTAAAAGAAAAGAATGTGGGGGTCTGTTGGAATGACGACAGCATGCCTACAATCCTGAAGATTGCAGAACTGAATCCACAGAGGTTCAGACCTTTATGTTCTTTAGACAACTGCCATTCTCTTAATCCTTGGTCATATCACTTTTCCTCTTCTATATTCTCATTTCCATAAGATTTGCACCCTCCAAACCTGACCCAGTTTTTTGTCCCTTCTAAACCTGAAGGAAGACTTATTCTATGACCCATCCCATTTTCTCCCTGAGCACTTTGTGCTCTTAGCCTGAACAAAACCTTGCTCCTGTCATAGGTTCAGAAAGTCAAGGGTTGAATGTTTTCTTTCATATGTGAAGTCTACAGAGGAAAAAGGGGGAAATGGGGATCTCAAAATGGAAGGAAGACCAGAAGAGGAAGGGGGTAAGGGGGAGGAAAGAAGTACTGGGAAATGATATTCACCAAATGTTATATGTAGGTACACGTGAATCCCATTGTATGTATAATTATAATGCAACAGTAATTTCTTTTTTGTATAATGAAGCAACTGGACCTCTCTTATACCACTGAAGGAGGATAAGACTCGGCAGTAATACCCCTTTGTATACACCCAAGAGATTAGCATATTTGTCCAAAGATACACACAAGAATATTTATAGTGGTTCCATTCCTAATAACCAAATATTAGAAATACCCAAATATTCATCAATAAAATGGATAAACCATGATATATTCACTAAATGGAATACAATTAAAAAAAGAAACTTGCTAAATTCAACCAGAAGGATGAAATCTCACAGACATTATATTGAGAGAAGATACCTAAATCCCAAAGAGAAGGCCTGAAATTTCATTTATATGAAATTCAGGAGTAGAAAGAAAACCTACAGTGATTGAATGAGATCAGTAACCACTGATCTCATTGAGCTGGGGGAGAAGAGAGGGACTTAGTAGGCGTCAACTTAAAGATTTACCAGAGAGCTTCTGAGATGACGGAAACACTCTTTGTCTGTACCATCCAAAGTGTAGCCACCTGCTCATTACCTAAGGTTCAGAGTCTCGATTGCACCAGCCACATTTTTTTCCTCAATAGCCACATGGGGCTTGTGGCTGCTCAAATGGATGGCAAAAGAATGAGACATTTCCACTCACGGGAAGCTCCAGTAGGGTGATGGTTACCTGGGTATGTACATGTATAAAAAAAATCATCAAGCTGCCCCCTTAAAATCTGTACTTTGCTATAATTCTCCAAGAGTTAAATATACTTCAAAACTTAAAAAGAAAATTCTGGTCCTCCCAAGGGACCTGTGGGTTACAGGATGCTCATTCTCTCATACCTACAGAATCCAGGCTTATGAAGCAGGGTCTGTGCCTTCTCCCTCCCAGTGCCGTCTCCACATCATTCACCTCCCACAACCTGTTCACTCCTCCTTTAAGCTTCACACACCTCCTCTCTCTTGGTACTGGTGAACTTCCTTGACCTTTTCTTCCCTCACTGAAATATCTGGCTTCTCTTCAACCCTATTCCTGATAATTCGAGCATTCACCTTGCTCTGGGTTTACCTAAAGCCCCTAAACAGATATTATGGAGTCCTAACTCTCCCCATCCACCATGCCCATGATATGACTTCATTTGGAAATATGTTTTTGTAGATGCAATCAAGATGAAATTATTGGGGTGGGACCTAGTCCAATACGATTGATGGCCTTTAAATGGAGATGCACTGTGGAGGCAGGCAGGCAGATGCAGAGAGACAGACAGACAGACAGACACACACACACACACACACACAGAGATGTGCACAAGGAGAAAGGCAATGGAAAGTCAGAGGCAGAGATCACAGTTATCCTTCCACAAGCTCAGGCATGTCTGGGACCACCAAAGACTTTAAAGGGAGCATGGGCCCGACAATACTTTGATTTAAACTTTCAGCCTCCAGAACCATGAGAAAATAAATTCTTGAGGTTTAAGCCACATAAGTCTGGGGAGTTTGTTATAGTAACATTAGGAAACTAAAACATAAATGAATACCTGGTTATATATTATGGCCTCTCAGTTATATTGCTTCCTCTTTGATAATGGTTTCCTGTGCTCCACTCCTACCACTGTCTCACATGGTCACATATCCAGAGCCTGTTTTTGTCAAACTGCTCTACTCTGAAACCTCAGACACCCACTGCCTAACCCTCTACTCGTCTTCCAACTCTCTTGCTGGCTCATTACCACTTATATTCCCTAGTCCTTTGCATTCCAGCCTTTGGTTCCAGTCTCATCCAACTTAAATTCCAAATTTCATAATCTTTTCATCACTTATCACACTTGCCTGGCACTATTTTGGCTCAATTTATCCACCCTCTTTACCCCTGCACTCAGACTGCTGTAGAAAGGGACACCATGCAGAAAACTGGCAGCAGTGAACATTCATGGTCATCAACCTCAACTGGCCCCGCGACCCTCACACTGCTAAGCAATTCTGCTACTCTAAGTCACTCACTCTCCAAAATTTTCTGCAGGAAACCTACAGATTTACTTGCATCTTTGCCTTCATCCTTCCTTTTCAGTAGCATAGGAATTCCTCCTTTTTCTCAAGTTCAATTCCTCCTCTCTTCTGATAATACCAGCCATTGCATATCAGCAATTCCATACACTGAGCCATCCTCCTCCCTCTCCTTTATCTACTTCCTCTTCTGTTTCTGCTATAACTTCCCTTCAGCATGAAAGGTCCGTCCATCCTGAGACCCTATGCACCTCTCATTCTCTCTCAGAGAGGTCTGCACTGATTATCATCATTTCCTTATTTTCTGTTCTCTAAATTTGCTTCTGCCCTCATCACCCCACTGAAGAGCTCCCACCAGGACTGCCATGAGCCTCTTCATTGCTGCATCCTTTGGAAACGCTTCAACCTCACATTACTCAACCTCCATGTGGCATTCTTCTCTATTCACTGGCATTCTTTCTTTTTCTCGACACTATTCTCTTAATTACTGTGGCTTATATGAAATAACCATGTACATTTTTCCTCTGGTCTCTCAGGATATTTCCTGCTTATTCCCTGCAGTGCGTTTCTCCTGTCAGTTTTTAAATATCATTTTCTGGGCCATTGTCTCTTCTATTCCATGTTTTCTACTTACTCTCACCTTGATTTGCTATCTGTAAACTAATAATTCCTAAATATTACCTCTATCTGAACTGTTGATCTGTGTATCCAGATGTCTATCAAAACTTCCTCTTGGATGTCTTACAGGCCTTCTGAACGTAACATGTCATAAGTGCCATCACCACCCTCTGTCCTAATTTAGTACTTTTTCAGTATTTCACCACACAGTATGTCATCAGAGGCAGCTATAGCCCATAACTCTAACGTCACACTGGACTCCTCCCTGCTTGGTCCCTTTGCCAGAAACCATAACTGAATGTAATTTAATGCCATTCTATTCACCTCCATTTCAAATGGGATTTCTACCAGTTCCTCTTTTCCTCCAATGTAAAAAAGTCCCTGTTCACATTCAGCTTCCATCCTTGTTACTTTGGAGTCTGTGCCCTCACCTCCTCTTTCTTGTGCATGTCAAGAAAGCTGCACTCAGAGCTGGGGCTGTGGTTCAGTAGTGCTTGCCTGGCATATGTGAGGCACTGGGTTTGATCCTCAGTACCATATACAAAAAATAAGCAAATAAAATAAAGTCATGCTGTCCATCTACAACTACAAAAAAAAAAAAAGGAAAAAAGAAAAGAAAGCTGCACTCAATTTAATCCCCTCACTAGCAGCTCATCTGTTAGGTCTCTTTTGAAATCTTCTTTTCTAGAGCCCCTTTCCTCACGGCCTAAAAACATGCTTCTCATCATGGAAATTCCTTCTTGATAACCTAGACTTTGCTTCAGCAACCATTTTCTTCCTTTGAATACTCAACTTCTTCATAGATGAAGTGAATATTCATTGATGCGATCTGAGTTTCAAGTCAGGATGGAGACACAGTGGAATAATTCTGCTGCTAATAACAATGATACATTCTGAATGAGTATTAAAAATTAAACTGTTTGAAGGTGCTGGGAGTAACCTAAAACTGGAGGAAATAGAACTCTTAAAGTTGGAAATTCAGCCAAGTGATATCCATGTTTAATTAAGTTTTCCCCGGAAGGTGTGGCCCTTCATAGGATCCACAGGGGTAGATATAAGAAAAGGCTGCTATGGAGTCAGAAGCCCGAGTCTAGTGCTGATGGACTGTCTGGAAATTGAAGATGTTAATGTTAGAAAGGAGGGAGCCACCACAGATGATGAAAACCCAAGTCTGATGTACCAGTTACTCTCAAGGTTTGGACCAGCTCATGAGCTATATGGGGCAATGTCCCCATAACCTAGTGAAAAGCAACATCTGAATGCTAAAAGTCAGCAAAAGTTTTAGCAGCTACCAAGTTCGGGAGTGTAGAAATTGGGTGTTCAAATCTTGCTGTATCAGATGGATTTAAGAAATATTGTAGGCTTTTTATTAAAACCCAAATGAGTTATATCCCTACACCAAGAACTAGGCTCTACAACTAAGGGCAAAATTAAAATAGACCAAGACCAAGGAGATGTACCAGCAATTTAACTGCCTGCTAAAGCAAGATACTCTGCAGGGGGGAAGTAACAGACCCGAGACTAACTATAAATGCCATCTGCAATGCTCAATATACAATAAAAAATTCAACAACAGAAAAAGAATGTGACCTCAAATATTGAGAGAAAAATCAGTCCTTAGAATCAGACTTACAGACAGACCTGATGTCGGAAGAGTAGTCAAGGATTTAAATGAACTATTATAAAGGTAAATTTGGAGGGGTTGGGGTGGGAGTGTGTGTGGGGGAGTACTGGGGATTGAACCCAGGGGCACTTAACCACTGAGCCACATCCTCAGTCCATTTTTATATTTTATTTAGAGACAGGGTCTCACTAAGTTGTTTAGGGCCTTGCTAAGTTGCTGAGGCTGGCTTTGAACTCATAATCCTCCTGCCTCAGCGTCCAGAGCTACTGGGGATTAAAGGCATGCACAAATGTAAATTTTATAGAAACTTTTTTTTTCAGGAAAAAAAAAATGGGACTAATGGAAGAAGAGATAATTTCAAGAGACTATTAAAAACCTTAAAAATAAATTTTTGAATTTAAAAATAAAATACCTAAAATAAATTAACTGTAAGTGGTTAATAGATTTTTATATTCTAGAACAGAAGCAGTAATAAAAAGAAGTCAATAGGAAATATGCAGACTAAAGTACGAATAGAAAAAAACAGTTGAAGAAAAGAATAGTCAAAGTGATCTGTGGAACAATATAAAACAACGTAACATAAGCAACTGAGCTCCAGGAGAGCACAAAGGCAGCAGATAAAGTATTTTAGGAGATCATGGTCCCTATTTCCAAACTTGATGAAATACAACTACCAAGAAATCTATGAAGCTCAGCAAAACCCAGGCAGGATAAATTAAAACAAAACTACCCTCAAACACATCATTCAAACTACTAAAAATCAAAGTTATAAAGAAAACAAATATGAAATCCTTCAAGAAAAAAGACTTATTATTCACAGAAGGATGATTTGTAAGAATGAGAGCTAATTTTCCATTAGAAACAACAAGACCAAAGGACAATTAGCCATCGTCTTTATTTAAAGTGCTGAAAGAAAGAAGAAGAAAAAGGCCAGCCAGGATTTTATATACTGAGAAAACAACCCACAAAAATAGGGACAAAAGAGATATTTCCAATAAAGCAAGCAAAAGCTGGAGGGGTTGTCTCTAGCAAACCTGCTCCCCAAGAAACACTAAAGGACAATTCTTCCAACTGAAGGAAAATCCTGCCAAGTGGAAATCTGGATCTAATAGAAAGAATAAAAAGTACTTAAAATGGTAAATATGTCAATAGTATAAAAGACTCTTTTCCTCTCTAATCTGTTTCTTTAAGACAATTGAGTCTCTTTATCACTCTTTTTTTTTGAACCTGGGGGTACTTAATCACTGAGCCACATGTGTAGCCCTTTTTATTTTTTAGACAGAGTTTCCCCAAGTTGCTTAGGGCCTCACTAAGTTGTTGAGGCTGACTTTGAATTTGCAATCTTCCTGCCTCAGCCTCCTCGAGCTGCTAGGATTACAGGCATGTACCACTGAGCCTTCTGATGACTGACTGACTGTAATAAGGAAAGAACGTCCTGCACAATTTACAACATAAATAAAAATACCTGATGATATTAATAGCATAAAGAATACTTTAAAACATTGTATAATACTTATTCAAGGTAGATTGTAATGAGTTAATTTGTGCTGGAATTCCTAAAGGAACTACTCAAAAATTATATAAAGAGATAGAGCTAAAAAGCCAACACCGGAAATAAAAGGGAATACTAAAAACAAAACAAAACCAACCAGACAGAAAAATTCTCAATTTCTCCTAAAGAAAGCAAAAAGGAACAAAGTCCAGAGGGAACAAAAAAGCCAGATGCAAGACTAAAACCCAACAGTATAGATTTTTAATTGCAATAAAAGCAAACGGACTGAACACTTCAATTAAACAACAGGGACTACCAAATGGGGAGGCTGATAGCACCTAATTCCATGCTATTTAAAAGGGACATATTTTAAATATAAAGATATAAATACATAAACATGGTAAAAACAAAACCACACAGGCAATAAACCTACCTTAAGATCAAAGTATACTATAAGACCAAGGATGAGTGAATTATTTAACAAGAATCGACTCATCAAGAAAAACAGAAAGCCCAAATATACATGTACCTACCAATAGAGCTGTAAGGTACATGGCACAAAATGGACAAAACTAAAAGGAGACGACAACCTTCAACAGTTTTATCACCTTCCTTCTAGGAATTGATAGAACAAGTAGGTATAATTCAGTAATGCTATAGAATGTTTGAGCACTACTATGAATGTTCTTGGCATTCATAAAGTATGATATGCAACAACTGCAGAATATACAATTTTTTGAAGTACACATGGGACATTTGCTGCATGAACCATATGCTGGGCCATAAAATAAGTCCCAGTAAATTGCAAAAGATTGAATTCAGACAGTTTGTTCTCTGACCACAACAGAAACAAATGGGAAACCAAAAACAATTAAAAACCTATATTCCACGGACTCATTGACTTTTTAAAACCAGCTACTCATTGTTTAATACCTTTCACCTAACTTTCTGACTTTCCTTAATATTTTTCAAGTTACAAATGTCCTCCTGATCCTGAAATCCAGGCCTTCAAAGTATTTCATTAGTTTAATTCAATATACAGGCAATATAACTGAGTCCATCAACATTTCGTGAGGACGAGGTATGTATCTGACTCTATGATAGGGATCATAAAGGCTACTGCTTAAAATAGTGATTTTGATATAACGATGTTGTAAAGCACTTTGTGAAGCATGCCATTGAATCCTCATAATGATTCTATGAGATGGATACAGTTTTAAAGAGGAGGAAACTGAGGCAGAAAGAGTCATTTGCCCAGGGTCACACAGCTATTAAGGGAAGCAGAAACACTAGCCCAGACCATCTGATTCCAAGGTCATGTTTACTGACCACAGTGCTAAATATTTACACAGTGCTCAATTGCAGTGCCCACAGACAGGCACACCAGCATAACTCAATACAGTAAAGTCTGCTCCCTACCACCCCAAATTTCTCCATTTCTGTGCCTTGTATCCCAGATACAGAAACACTTAGTCATCTGCCTTATTCCCCTTTATAAACTTACTTTGAAGAAAATACACAGTAATCTCACGTATGCTATAAAAAATGTTATAAAAAATAATGCTGTTTCATGTGCTTGCTCACAATACTTGTATTTTCATAGTTCCTCTATGATCTAAGCTAAATGCAAAGTTCTAACTTTGGGATGTTAGGAATTCATGGATAGATGTAGAAAGGTTGTGGAGGGACATGAAGATGCACCCAGGTGCTCTTTAAGCCTAACTGCAAAGATAATGTGGCTTCTTCACCTTTTATTTTCTGAGTAGTATAGAAATTAGTGATTTAAGTTTAGAGTGAAGGATCTTCAGGAAATCACTCAACAATTGAAACTCTTAATGTTTCTTCTTTGTGATGACAATGTTTGCTTCATAGGGACATAAAACTTAAGTAGTAGGCACCATTAAAGTACCTGGAATATAGCATAGGATGCCCGATTAATGTAAAAAACAAAGACAACCACAATCTCAACTTATTCGCTATTTCATATTACATGAAAGTTTGGTAGGGGTGTTTTTGTTTGTTTGTTGGATATCAAGGACTAAAACCAGGGGTGCTTTACCACTGAGCAACATCCCCTTGTCTCTTTTTTATTTTGAGACAAGGTCTTTCCAAGTTGCTGAGGCTGGCCTCAAACTTGTGATCCTTTTGCTTCAGCCTTCAGAGTTGCTGGCATTATAGGTACACGCCACCATGCCCCGAGTACCTGAGTTTTTTGAAATAAATTTTGTAGTAGTTTAATTTTTCATATTCAGGTCCATAGAGAATACAACTTACTAAAATATAAATCAAAAGTTCAAAGAACATGTACAACCTCAGGCCTAGCCTCCGTCTTGCAAACTTGGAGACTTTTTTTTTTTTTTTTTTTTTTT
>NW_026000229.1:43964381-43991706 GCF_001458135.2 Marmota marmota marmota | reverse complement strand
AAAAAAAAAAAAAAAAAAAAAAGCAGGGGTGAGGTGGGGAGTGGTGGGGGGAGTGGTGGTAGAACTTGGTGCTCATACACCCAGGGCCCAAGGATTTGAGAAAACTTGCTACTGACTTAGAGGAACTACGCTACATTGTTTCACTCCACCTATTTCAGTTAATTCATCTTTAAAATTAATGAAACAAAAAGGTCCATATACTTTTCACTTTTTGATGATGATCTATTATTAAAGAAGGTGAATGCTGGGATTTGAAAAGGTATCCGGGTCCTACAGACGTCTGACAAGACCACAGAAGTTGAGTAATTGTCATCAATGAAGATTACTGTGGGATAATGGTTGTGAAACTGTTTTCTACTTCTGCATGGGAATTTAACCTCCCAATTAACTTTCCAGTTTTGTTCCTGGGGCAATCAGATAAAACTGGCATGTTGATTGTTACCAGGGAACACTGCTGGTGATGAAAGTGACCCCTGACTGGCAGCCTGCATCTGGCCTGTGCAGAGCATCCATAACTTATGGACAGCCACATTTTTGTGATTGCATGAGTGTGGCAACACTTGTAGCTAGGGACATCTTTTGCAGGGTCCCCAAATGCTGTGCTTGTGAAGTTGTTGTAAGATATACTGGCTCCTGCGGTGCCTGAGGCATTTAAGCCATGGTGACTTTCATACCAGCCTGCTGTGGCCTGAGCAGGAATCTGGAGGTGGGAAATTCAGAGCCAGTCCCTGAACAGCTGCAAGAATTTTTGCATAAGAGCATTGCTTGACACTTCTGGCTAGCAAGCCAGTGTTCTCATCTTTTGTACTTTTGAGAATACCAGTGCTGATATGTTTTCTACTTTAAAATGATCATAAATGGCATTTATTACTATTAAGAAAAAATAAAGGAACATTTCCTCTTTATGTATCCTGGTCTCTGGTTATAACTGAGTCTTTCCTACAAAGCAAGGTCCCTTTTTAATTCCTGGACCTGTGCTTACTTGATAGGGAAGCTGAATAGTTGTGTTTCCATCATCTAATACCAGCAGACTTAGGGGACCTTCAAGGAAGGATAGGCTTCATTATACAGGGTCAAATCACAAGGGCTCTCCCCAGTGCTAGACAGTTATGATGATTTTATATTTTTTATTTCCTACCATCTCATTCTTTGGACCTCCTTTTTACAGACCCAGACATGAAAAAGATTTTTTGACCACCTTATCTCAACTCTTCTTTATCTAATCCTTTCCTTCCCCCCTAGAGTTCATCTTACTTTACTGAGTCTCAACTAGCTTGAAATGCCCTTGGCTGGGAACATCCAAGATCATCGGTTGCTTCCATGAGTTTGATGTCTGTGCCTCGTGCTCAGCACCAAGCTAAGAAATACACCTTCTCACCTCACTGCATGACTTATCTTAGGTTCAAGAACCTAAGAGTGGCACTGTTGGTTGTGAAATTTGAGGGAAGAAAATTAGAACAACTATTTAGTGAAAAGGGAGGGGACAGGCAGCCAGAGAGAGGCATGCATAGTTGGAACTGATCTCAGGAGAGAATGAAGCTCCCACAAAGTGGGCTCATCTAAACAAGGCTGTTCCCAGGAATGACGACAGGAAATCTGAAAACCTACTCTATCTTTTCCATGATCTTGCCCCTATTTCTCTATGACAACTTTGGTGGTGCAGTTGCTTAAAGACACACACACACAACGATAGTGGGAATGTCAACTGTAACAACTGATATAATCTCTTGGGAAAGCATGTCCCTAACCCTATGGATTAAAGAAGGTGAATATTGGGATTTGAAAAGGTATCCGGGTCCTACAGACGTCTGACAAGACCCTATGGATTCCATTCCTCAATATTTATTCCAGAAAGGTAAAATAAAACAATGAAACCACAAGCATGATTTTTTTTTTTTTAACATTGAGAAAGATTACATAGCAATGAGGAACTGGCTAAATCTCTTAAGTATAATGTTCGAGTAGCCACTGTGAGTTCAACTTTGACCATATACACATGCAAGAGGACAAGGACAAGAGTGAAAATTGTTGTGACCAGGTGGTAAGATTATGTATGATTTACTATATCTCCTTTAAAGAGTCTTCAGTCTGCTATCTTATTTAAATACAGAATGAAAAAATTAACATTAGAATCATTTAGTCAAGAGGGATTTAGAATATTTTCTCATCCCTAAGGCACTTAAGAGTGATATGAATTGTCATTTTTATACCTGGGGTATACAAGCATTGTTAGGTCACAATATATAGTTTTATTTTTTAATCTGGTTTAAGTTGGATCAATTTAAATAGAGTCATGCTTATAGAATTATGTAATTTTACAAGCAAATGAATCTTTAAGACTTTCATTTTAAAACTTGAGATTTTATAAGTTCGAAGCTGACCCACAAATTTTCTGCCATTCACATAACATAAGCTTTTTAAATCAAAAAAAGATAACAATATTTCTTAGTATTGTCATCAACTCTAGCTCTTATTCAGTGTGTAACATTAGGTTCAGTACTACAACCTTCATATATCATTTCTCTTTATTTTCAGTCACCAGAAACCAGGTTTCAATTTAATTAGGTTGCCCAAAATTAAATCACACTAAACAATGATTATGTAGAGCTTATTATTTGCTAGGCAATTTACCTGTACTAACATGTATTCACCCCTTTAATCCTGAGAACAAGCTTGTTAGGTAGATAAAAATTTATTCCCACTAGGCAGATGAGGAAACTCAACTCAGGTGAGATACACTTGCCCAAGGTCTGGGCTTACCTGGTGAGTGGTGGAGGCAGGATTTCAATTCTGCCAATCTGGCTCTAGAACCTGTTCCCCAAATCATTGCCTCATGCCCTGCTTAAGAGTGTCTACAAAATAGTTTCTAATTCAGGCCAGCACTCCTTCAACTGCACCATATTACATCCAATTTGGCAGATGAGAAAACTTGTCCATGGTCATATGATTAGTTAATGCTTGAAGATTAACTTCTTGACTTTGAATCTAATTATCTTCCTATTGTCTCAGACTTCTGAGAATGAATAGAAAAATACCTAGCTAAAAAACAAAAGCAAATGAGAAAAAGAGCTCAGGGAAATCAAGTCTAAGACCTCAAAAAAGACAAAGCTCTTTGTCTTGCCACTATTTTAAGTAGACTTAGTCCTACAAGTTACTGACCAATGCTGGTCCTCAGAAATCCATGTCCTAGATAGGATGGGGAAGCATCTACATGAAGGAAGGATCTTCTGGGAGACATGGCCATCACTCCTGACCCAAATTTATGTGTTTGTGTTGTGCATGATTATGTGGGAAATGACATTCCAGTGATTGTGCAAATCATTTTCTGGTTTTAAAAAATGCTCTAAGAAAAACAGCTTAGAGGATGTGATGGTTGGTTGTATGTTAACTTGGCTAGTTCATACTACAGTTATTTAATCAAAGTTTTGATGTGACAATATTGTGTAGATTTTAGAATAGAATTAACATCTACACTTCAATAAAGGCAATTATCTTTGGTAGCTTGGCTGTGCCTCATCCAATCAATTGATGACCTTAAGAACAACAAGTCAGGTTTCCTAGAGAAGAAATTCTGCTTCTAACTACAGCATTAACTCAGCCTGAGTTTCCAGCTGATCTCATCTTGAGATTTCAGACTCACCAGCCACAATTACATGAATGAATTTCTTATAATAAACCTATCTGTATCCACCCACTCACCCACTCACATGGTCCCATTTCTTTGGAGAATCCTAACTGATATACAGGTCTTGTCAGGACTTCAATATGCTCCCAAAATGCTGAGCATACAGATCCACTTGACATACAGATTACGAAAAAGCAGACATAGGCTGAAAATGAAGGAAGAAAAGTTTAGCCCCTACGAAGGGAGGGACCAGAGCAAATGATCCTCTCCCCCATCAGGTCCCAGTAGGCAAACTGTTAGAACAATCTCTATCCACCCAGTCAGAACTCAAAGGGGGTATGCTTGCTGCATAAGCAACTCAGAGTCCCCATAGTGAAAAAAATGACTGCTGAGAGGAAAGAACATGCACTCAGATTTCTAGGAATTAATAACAAAGAAGGCATTCTCCTCAGTCAGGGCAAGCTCAAGTAATCCTGGCATCCTGGAGAATGCTGACAGACAGGAGCACCTCTACTCCTTCACTGTTTGGGGATCTTACTTTATCCCATTTCTCAGGCTAGGAGAGATGATTTGCTTCCAGTTTGAAAAATAAATCTGTCTTTTCTTCCAACTTTCTTCTTCATTGCCATCTTTGGCAGTCTCTTCCCCTGAATGACTAGAGAGAGGCCAACAGGGAAAGGTGCAGGACAGGCAATTGATCTCACCTTGGCTTCTGAGGTGGGTTCCAAGAAGCAGAGGCGATTCCCAAGTCCCTCGGCAGCCAGGCAGAATTTCCTTTGCTCCTTGTGAATGCTTGCGATGCACTGGAGTACCACTTCATCTTCCTGCCAGGAGAAGAGACACAGTATGAGTGGAAAGAGGCCGTGTCCCTCAGAATTAGGCAGGCGCCAATCCCCAATGACAGGCACATCCTTTCTTTTGTTTCAAACCTTGTTAGTGAAGGAGAGTTTTTATCCACATGCTTATATTCACATGGCATTAAGCATCTGCTGTGAATCAGAATGCTACTAACTTCTGGAGTAAAGTCAGTCAAAGCAAATACAGGTTTAGCATCTCTCATCTGAAAATCCTCAATCCAAAATGCTCCAAAATCAAAAACTCTTTTGAGTTCAGAATAAGGCCGCGAGTGGAAAATTCCACAGCTGACTTCCTACAATGGGCCACAGTCAAAACACAGGTACACTAAGAATATTATATAAAATTACCTATGCATTAGATGTGTATATGAAATAATTTGTGTGTTTAGACTTGAATCTCATCCTCAAGATATGTCATTATATATATGCAAATATTCCAAGATCTGAAAAAAAATCTGACATCCAAAACATTTCTAGTCCGAGCATTTTGATCAGATAAAGAATACTTAGCCTGACTGGGGAAAGGAGAGACTACATACGGCATGGGCCTCGCTTCTGAGATACACAAAAAGGCATACGGTCTACATGGCTGAGCAAAACACTTCAATGCTTAGATGAATATAAAAATAAATCTAAGCAATCTTTCCAAATATGGACTAAAGCAATAAAATGGGGTTAAAAGGGAACAGATACAGAAGAAACTGGAGTGAAGTGACATTAATGGTGGGAGAGCTTACTTCAGGTTGTGGGAGAAATGTTTTGTTAGAGGAAGAAAGCATCGGCAGTAGGCAGCACATGTGCTGGGAATGATGGATTCAAGTTCTGGAGTGTCACAGAAGGGGAGTGGGAAAAGAAGCCTTGAAGATTCAGATTGGAAGGAAGAATTAAAGGTCAAGCAGAAGAGCCATTCTGAATGCTCAAGGAAGGGAGCTCCTTCCCACATTCTCAAAAGCAGCCCTCCTAAAATTTCAGAAAGCTTGCTTTAACCGCATTCCTCTTGCTGATGGTCCCAGGAAGGAGTCTGAACTCCATTTTCACTCATATGTGCACTTGCCTGAAGTAGAAAGGAAGACTTTTTTCCTGCCAAAGCTTTCATCCTTGCTCCTCTCATGCTCTCTATCAAGTTAAATATCAGAAAGACTACAGTGTGGTTAGGTTAAAAACGTGACCAAAGAGGAGAGCCGGTTGCAGGTTCCTCCCTAGCATTATTTCATCTATTGCTTTGTCTTGTCCTCATGTCCCCCAAGTATTAGGGTTTGTCCTTGAGTATCTGTTATGGTTTGAATGTGAAGTGTCCCCCAAAAGATTATGTGTGAGACAATGCAAGAAGGTTTAGAGGAGAAATGATTGGGTTAGGACCAATCCATCAGTAAATTAACCCCTTAATGGGGATTAACCGAGTGGTAACTGAAGGTAGTAGGGTGAGGCTAGAGGATGTGGGTATTGGGGGTGTGGCTTTGGAGTTATACATTTTGTATCTAGCTAGTGGAGTCTGCTTCCTGATCATGTGAGCTGCTTCCCTCCATCATACTCTTTCCCCGTGAGGAATGGAGCCAGCTGTCAATGAACTGAGATCTCTAAAACCATGAGCCCTCAAATAAACTTTTCCTCCTCTATAATTATCAGGTCTTTTAGTCACCGTAGTGAAAAAGTTGACTTAAGCAGTGTTGGAAAGGTAGACTAAGTCAAAATGGTTTCTTAAACTGTGTCTGTGATATATCTGTCAAGTCAATAAATAAAATGAATCCACTAGGTGGGAGTGTGAACATGGTCACTACTAACAGAGCCCACAAAAATGTCTGCTGGTGCCCCAAATAGGTGAGGGGCTATGGTGAAATTTGGGAAGCCACAAATTGCAGATGTATGAAAAGACTGGGGGCGGGGGGAAGAGTTTTACTAAGGCACTGAAATGTCATTGTCCATTATCGTATCGAGTCAATAAAAAATTCAAGAGCTTCTGCTTTTGTGAAGTCAGAATTCAAGGTTCTCATTTTAATTGAGACAGAAGAAAACTCCAGAATATCACTGTTCCTAAAATTTGGGTTCAATGAAATGTCTGAAAGGAATGAAATATTCTCTGCGTGGAGTTTCTGTCTAGATCCTGTATCTACCAGAACTGATGTGACCCTCCAAAGGGTACTGGCAGTAATGGAATACTCTTAGTTGTCAAAATTACTGGGGGCTGCTACTTGCATTTGGAACCCGGGATCGTGGAAGTTAAATGGTCTATAATGTAAGAAGTCCTCAATGTACGTTATTTTTTTTTCTTCCAAAATACCAAGAACACCCTGCATTGAGAAATACAAAATTCACTGGTAAAACAAACAAATGACAACAAAACCCCAAACAGGCATTTGAAAGAAAAAAAGCATCTGATTACAGACCACATTTTCCCACAAATCAGTGAAATCAAGTTTCCCCTTTAAAGTTTGCTTTCAAGGTCCCTTTCCATGACTGCTTTTTCCATTCCCTTTCCTTCCAAGGTGCCCAAATCTCCTTGATTTGACCTTGCACTAGATTGCTTGGGGTCTGTGTTGTCTTCTGAGATTTTCCATATTCTTAAAACACAGGATTCCAAGAAAGTGATGGAAGAAACAAACCTGTTCTGATTCAATTTGTGAGGAGCGGCCCTGTCCCAGTGTGTTTATATTTGGGCAGTCTGAGTGACACACATGTGAGTGTGGAGTTCTTGGCCAAACTGATGCTTCTTTTAATACTACTTTTTTTTTTCCAGATTCCATCTGGAACCTTATGCTCAATGCTGACCTAGCTGCTGATACCACCTGGAGTGGCAGCCTGCACCTGCCTTTGTTCCCTACAACAGCTAGACATCTGGAACCTTCAAGTGCTTGATGTACTAAAATCTTTGCAGCAAATTCCAGTTGGAGTCACAAGATGAGTTAATACAACTGATCTCATTACTGCTTTCATTTCCTACTAATATACCAAACACAAGCCCCTTTAGTTGCCAGCCTTTCCAAATTTACTCATGCTTGTACTGACCTGCACTGTCTCCCTGCTAAGCAATTATTTCTCATCCTTTCTCAGTTTGCTCTAAATCAAATTTGGGTACTGCCCAAAGGTATCATTTTCAAGGCACCCTCCCCCCTTAATCAGAGGTTGCAAATGCTTCTGCATCTTGCTTCTAGCTCTATATAGAGGCTTGCATTCCTCTCATTAGTCTCAGTGCTACATTTAGACTATTAATCTCCATCTATGTGCAAAGCCTCTTCCATTTTGGTATGCAAAATCTACCCTCCACATCATCTTTGGCTACTTCTCTTATCATTTACGTGACTCTTAATGACAATCAAAAAAAAAAATCTAATACAACTTCAGTCTACTGACTATCTACCAATGACAAAGCATCCTGCTAGGATACTATGGCTATACACTGTTTTATAAGGAAAGACCCATTAATTATGTAATAATGAACTTGTGGGTACAAAGACTAGCTTCCAGATTTTCTCTATTCCATTTCAGCTATCATCCCAAGTAACTTTATGGTTTATGTGGACCATTTGTCCAAAATGAACTTCTATATCCAACTATTTCTACTCTGCTTCAGTAACATACCATGATAAACCTTCTTTGCCATCACATGAAACAACTCCATTTCTAAAATCGAAACTAGACTCTTCCACTCTTTGAAACTGATCTCTTGCTTTTTCATTCTCTTACTTCCATTAGACAAGTTCAACTTCAAGATTTCCAGTTCCAAGAAGCCACCTCCACCCACCTTATTTCCTCTGCTTCAGTAAGAATGGCTGATCTTTTGATAGAAAAAAAAGTAAAAACTGAGGGGTTATATGCCATTATAAATTTATGGGCTCCTGCTTCCTTATTTTCAGCTTGTTCTAATTCTGATTTCACTGGGATAAAATCACAGATATTCTTTTTTGTAGGAATCAGAGCACATATAATTCAGTCAATATCAAATAACTACATATATTATCTTTAATAAAAGAAAGAGAAACAGAAGAAAGTGCCAAGTTGGAGGGTAATCAGTAAGGTAGGGGTGAATAACAAGACCTTTCAGATTCAGCCCCTTGTCCTTATGGGTAAGGGGTATGAATCTTTTAAGTCCCTAGGGAATAATATCTTCAGGATCATAAAGATGTCCTGTTTGTAATCCAAGAGTTCAAAATGTCTCGGCTGGATCTGCCGCCACTGTTGAGCTCTACCTAACACATCTGGCTCCGTCTCTCCTTCATTCTCATGCCTCACTGCATCCCAGTCAAGCTTACACTTCCAAAATGCTGCTTCTTCAAACCCTCCATTCCCATATTCAATCTGTCCTCCCAGCTCTTCTTTCTGATAAATCCTTCCCATCTCTTTTTTTCTCCCGAGACCCCTGAAGTTAGGGATTTCCCAAGAACTGGTCTTTGTCACCTTTCCTTGGCAATCTGTCCATTCTTCAGGCCTCTAGCTGCTTCTGAGGAGTTGCCACATGACTGGTGCCTCAGCCACCTGGGCTTCTAGGGTTCTAAACCTCCACCTATTCCTAAATGAATTCCTGGATTTGTGGACACTGACATGTCCCAATGCACACAAAGAACTTTTCAGTCTGTCACTTTTATTTTCCCCCATGTGTGTTAATGGCATTTCCAACTATGAAAACAAGGTTTGGATGACATTATCTTCCCTTTCTCAGTTCTGCCTCTTTCCTGTTGCAGAGCACATGGGCAAAGGATAAAAAGGAGATTGAAGGTCTGAGGGTAAGACAGGCTCTTTTGACATTCTTAATCTGGCCTACTTCCAGAGACAGAGTTCTGATGCTTTTCTTGCTGAAAATTCTCAATGGCTTTCTCTCCAGTGTTCACGAAGCAAATACAAACTTCCTGAACTAGCATTTGAGGACTTCCAAATTCCCAGTCCCATGTCACCTACTACATCTGAATCAGGTGAACTGACAATCCCCAATGATAGGCATGTGTTTTTTGTTTTAAAATCTGGTTAGGAGACATCCCCTACTCCCATGCCTATATTCTCATGGCATCACAAAGCATTATCTTCTCTGCAGAGTTATACCTATGCAATGGAACTCTGGTGACTAATGTATTTTATGTACCAAATTATAATTTATTACACAGGTATATTTTTACATTATAACCTAAAGTTTATGAGAGCAGAAAACTTATGCTTTTTCATCCAAGCTGGGAATGGCATGTTTGGCAAAAACACATTGACTGACTGATAGACAATCAGATTACAAGAGATTTCCTTACTCTCTCACCCATAAGGGTCACTGTTTCATTGATGAGCCAGAATGGAATAATCAAATGAGAACAGATGCTGACATAATAAAGTGATAATGAGGTTTTTAAGTCCATTTCAAAAGTGTTTAGATTGCATTTCTTATTATCGATGATATCATTCATTTAGCACTTCTCTATCAGACACTATACTGATATGTCCCCCTAGATTATTTAAGTCAACCTAACAACATAACCACTTTACAAGTGTGGACACCAAAGCTCAGAGGAGTTATGCAATTTTAATAACAGTGAATATCTAAAGAACAGTCATTATGTACCACTGCATTACAGTAACTGTTTAATCCTTACAAAACCCTAGAATGTGGGTACTAATATGCTCCCTACTTGATAAAGGGGTGAGGCACAGAAAGGGTAAGTGAATGCCCAGTGCCACACAGTTTCTAAATGAGACACCCAGACCTTGAACTGAGGGCTGTCTAAGGAGTCTGTCTTCTTTATCTCGATGCCAAACTGGATCTCTTACTCCAAGATACTGACCTTACCAATAGAACTGAATTCATGTCTGCTGTCTCTAAGGCTCATAGTGATGGTGTTGATAAAAATAGCTTGAAGCCCTTTCACATGGTCAAACAACATTGAATAGTAAAAAAAAATCATACAGCACAATGCCAGGGAGAACAGCCAGAGTGCTGAAGCCAATAAAAACATTTCTGCGTCCAGTGACTGCAATACTGGAGGGAGTGATCATCAGCTCAAAATGTGAAATAAAAGGGGGAAAGCGGTTAAAATCCAAGGTATATCATATGTCAGATTCCCTCCAAGCTATGTGGCTCATACGCGCCAGGTCCTCCAGTCATAGACTCAACCTGTGGTGGTGTTGAGTGATTGTCCCTGAACAAGGGCATGCGGCCTTCAGCTTAGATCTCACTGTCACGGGTCATCTCTGACAAAGCAAGTACTTTTGGCCAAAGAACTTTGAACTTGAAAATGGAGTTTGCTTATTCCCTCCTATTGTTGCCTTCTCACGCCCTGGCTCACAGCCCAACGGCTGGAACAACAGAGTGCCACGTTTGCCATTTCTGAGCTGATGGTGGGGCACCTTGGCTCTCTCTCTTCTCTCTGGGTTGTTAGCAAAGAACATTCTGGGACAAGACAAAATGGCTGACAGCTCTATTTAAGGTAGATCATCAGGCAGCTGATGACAGCCCTATAGTTAGATCTGCGTATCACCAGTGCTGAGAAGCTCATGAGCCTGAACACATGGGACAGCATGCTGGCCAGCAGAGCTCAAGGTCCATGTTCACATGCAGAGTAAACTCCATAACCATTTGCTGCTTTAAAGGGGAAGATATGTCCTACCCACTTGTCTTGAACATCAGGCTCTATTTTAGGGAACTGATAAAGTTAGAGCTACTTGCTAAATATAGGTAAAGACATGGATGTCAACTTAATCTGAAGCTTTACCCCAAATCATCTCTTCAATAAAAAATAAGTGGGGGCCAAGGACAGTGGTTCATGCCTGAGATTCCAGCAACTCCGAAGGCTGAGAAAGGGGGACTGCAAGTTCCAGTCAGCCTCTACAACTTAGCGTTTCACTCTCAAAAAAATAAAAAAAAAAATGGCTAGGGATGTGACTCAGTGGTAAAGCACCCCTGGGGTCAATCCCTAGCACCAGGAGAAAAAAAAAGAAAGAAAGAAAATGGATGGGCTTTTTGGATTGATGAGACAATCTGCAAATTATTTCACAGAGATTAATGGCACTGGTCACCTATTTCATATGTTCCAAATAGGAATAGTTTTTACTATTTGCATCTTTAAGTTTTAAGAGTCTCCCCTTTCCCTATGAATCCTCAGTGCCTAACATAGTACCTGAGCACTGCACAGAGAAACATTTATGAACTCTATGAAAAGAATCATATTCTGAAAACTAATCATATTAACAAAAATGCTTATGCATAAAAATTACACAGTAAAGATTTCTCTTAAAGGACTGATGATATTTGCTTCTATAGTGACCCTTGAGACATTCCAATTTTTAAAATTTTTTTAAATATTTATTTTTAGTTGTAGATGGACACAGTACCTTTATTTTTATGTGGTGCTGAGGATTGAACCCAGTGCCTCTCACATGCTAGGTCAGTGCTCTACCACTGAGCCACAACCCCAGACCCACATTCAAATATTCTTAATCCTACTTTATAAATTATAAACTTAAGGTTTTAGATTAAGTTTTTGGGTAAAGTTTTAGAATGAGGTCACACCCACATCTTCACAAATATTTAGCAAGTAGCCCAACTTTATCAACTAAACGTGTATAACCAGTCCAAAGTCCAACTCTCCAAGGATGAGAGTCAGCTTTTTGAAAAATTTGTTATTGCTTTTAGTTTTAGTTTAATTACCCCTTTGGTATTTCTTTGTCTTAGCATCTGTCAAAAATTTGGAACGGCTACTCACCTATCTCTGGATCCTTAATTATTGCAAAGTGCAGTAAGAGGGAAATTTCATGAGACTAAGAATCAAAGTTGATAAAGCTTCCCTTTCCTTTCACACTTTCATCATTTGGCTTGTGAAATACACATTCATGAAATACACATTAATTTACTTTTTTCTCCTATGCTCTGGAAGCTCCTTCTGGGTCTCATTTCCCCCTCTCTAATGCTGGGGTAGAGAGGAATGAATCCTTAGGTGCTCTTCTTTCCTGCACCCTTCTCTATGGTGGTTTCATGACTCAAAAGCTTTGTATAGCTTACAACATATTTGTCCCCCCAGATTAAACCTCTCCTCGGAATTCCAGACTTACACCTCCACCTGCATATTCAATATCTCCACTTGGATGTCCAAGAGGCACCTCAAGTTTAGGATGTCCAATGGATTGTCTCCCCCAGGGGTGTTCCTTCTAACTCTTCCTCTACTTCAGGACATGGAAACTCCTTTCTTTAGGTTGCTCAAGCAAAAGAAAGAAAATAAAAAATATCTTGAAGTTATACTGATTCTCTTTCACTTCATATCCACATCACTGAGAAACCCTGTCCATCCTACCTTTAACACAGTTGTAAGTTGCACCAACTTATATCCTTACCACCGTCTACCAGCTCCTGCCATCTCTTGTCACAGTTACTGTAATCACCTCTGACTTTGTTTCTCACTTATGTCTCTACACATTGCCAGCGTCTTTTAAACCCGAGATCAATTCGTTCCACTACTTAAACCCTCCAGTAGCTTCCTGTCTCATTAGGGGAAAGGTAGAATTCTTATTATAGCCTACCAAGTCCTAAGAATAGACCAGCCTCCAAATGCAAAATCACCACGAAATACTACCTCATACCTGTTAACATGGCTACTACTTAAAAGAGAAAATGGGTTGGCAAGGATGTGGAACAAAGGAAACTCCTGTACACTTGGTACATACCAGTTACCATTCCCAAGGTGGGAATGTAACATTACAGCTGTCCTGGAAAACAGATTTTTTTAAAAAAATATATAGAACACCATATGATTCAGTAATCCTGCCTGAGTACATATCAAGAGGAAATAAAATAGTATGCCAAAGGAATATCTATACCCATATATTCACAGCAGCATTGTTTATAATAGACAAGATACAAGTTAACTTAAATGTTGACAGATGTTGGATAAAAAAATCTTTCTCAGACATAAGAATATCACATGTTCTTGAAAAAGGAAATATTGCCTTTTGTATCAACATGGACAAGAGGACATTATGCTAAGTAAAATCAGCCAGATGTAGAAAGACATATACTACATGATCTCACTTATATAGATTTAAAGTGGTCAAGATCACAGAAACAGTACCATGGTAGCTGCCAGGGTTGGGGTGGGCAGAGCTGTTGGCCAAAGGGTCAAATTGCTTCAGTTACACTAGGATGAATAAATGCTAAAGCATGTGACTACAATTAACAATAATGTACTGTGTACTTGAAAATTGCTGAGAGTAGATCTTAAATGTTCTCACCACACACAAAGGTAACTCCGAGAGATGGAAATGTCAATTGGCTTGATCGTGGTGATCATTTCATGACATACGTTTATCTCAAAGCATCAAGTTGTATCTCTTAAACACTTCCCTACAATTCTCCTGTAGCACTCTTTTGCTTGCTTAGATTCAACTACACTGACCTCTCCCTTGGAACTTGAACTTTTGAAGGGTGATCCTTCCTCCAACTCTTTGTTTTACCCACATGCTTTTCTCCCAGAACCTGCAGCACTCCCTTCCTCACTTCCTCTAGGTATTATCCCAAAGGTCACCTTGCCAGAAAGCCTTCTTTCATTGCCCAATATAAAAGTAAAACCTGATGAATTCCCATTTTGTTCATCTGTCTTCTTTTGAAACTAGCACTTACCCTCTAATAACATATATTTCTTATATCTATCCCTCCCATTAAAATGCAACCTCTGTGGCGACTGCTTTGTTCCCTGCTGTATCCCCACTACCCAGAACAGTGCCTGAAACATGGTGGACACTCAAATAGTCACTGGATGGAGGATCAGTCATTTTTCTATTAAATACATTGTCACAAAAAGTTGGGGATTTATTTTCTCTTTTATTCCTTTACTGGAAGTGTCCAAACAGTCCTTGGTCCCAGCTAGAATTACATACTTATGTTTGGGACTGAGAAATAAAAGAGGCACCCTCAGTCTCAGGACCCCTTCTGCTCCAGTTGCAAAAAGTTTCTGACTTTTCACATTGACAAAGGAAGCAGAGACTGGAGTTTGATTGCAAAATGTACTCAGCCTCCCATGGCTATTCCCTTTGGAAGTTTCAGGGAAATAAGCAAAAGGGAAAGTTTTCCCTAAATTGATCAAGGAGGCATACAGCCATTAGGGTTCACAAATGCAATTAATTCTCCCTCAGGCAGACATGCTGCTATGGGATGTGAACAAATGCAGTGGCCAATGACATTTCCCTAGAAATAGCTGTCAACTTATTAATAATTTCTCTTCCATAAAAAGGAAAAAATAATTATATAGCTGGTACCAGGGAATTTCAGGCTCTACCTGAGGCTTTCTAACTATAACATTATAACTTTGTACTCTTCTCTCCCATCCAATCAGAAAACACTAGGTGAGTGACCACACCCAGCTAAATGCACACACTTCTTTGATTTCTTTCTGCTTTAGATACATCAGCCAGGAATAAGAATGAATGGGAGCTATCTGGCATACTATATCAAATCCTGATGTTCACTGTCTAACCTCAGAGGCAGCAAGGACTGGTGGTAAAGTCATGCCAGAAAAATTTTGGTCTCTGATCTAATGTTGCTCTGAACCTTATTTTTAAAAAACTTATTCCTAGGACACTTTAAGTGCCCAGATTCATATCCGAAATGCATGTTCGTGACTTTGTCTTATCTCGTTCTCTTAAGCACTTAGCCCCAGAAGCAGAAGAGCATCCAGGGCCCTACGGAATGAACTTGAAAAATTATATAGTGGTACTTATGTTTGCGTGTCATCAGATCTATAAGTCAATTTCTCATCTTTTGTCATTGGTTCTGGGACCTGTGACTCACAAGATGAAGCATAATTCTTTTTCTGGGCCACACAAGTCATCCAAATCAACACACTACTTTTCGTCAGATCTTCTAATACATAGACTCCAGGAATGGGCCTCAGTATGTCCACTTTTTTTTTTTTTTTGTGGGAGGATAACTAAGCTACTGAGATTCTTTCTACTTGTAGTACTTTTAAACAGGGTGCTTTAAAGAATTTCCTTTTTTATGTAAAAAAAAAGTAAAGGACACTAAAATAACCAACAGAGGGGACTTTCTGAATATTCTGTGTACACCAACCCTCCAAAATAGTGACAGATGTAAAATTTGAAAGCAAGAACAAAGCACCAAGCAATCTCCATACCAAATCTAATAGCTTAGGAACACTGTGCCTTTTTCAAAAAGAATTCCTGATGAGGTTAGTGGATTTTAATGAAATTTATGGGCTGACATTCAGCTGGGTAAATCTTTGGAAATGAGGTCACGTACAGGCAACAGGAAGGTTTTCATAATTTAATGGTACATAAAGCCGTATGAATTACCTGTCCAGGACTAAGTTCCTTAAAAAGAATTATCCATTTCTTCTACTTCCATTCAGATCTAAGTCATACATTCATTCAGGAAATATTTGTACCCTCAATTAAGTGCCAGACTGTCTTGTGGCCTGGGAGTGAACAAGACAGCCAAGGTGCCTGCCTTCCTGGGGTTCACATTCTAGGAGGACAAATATTTCATGCACTGGCTCCAACAGGCTTTGCATAGCAGTGACCTACAAAGACAGTGATATAATTCAGGACACTGAAGAAGACAGTGACAAGAACACAAGGATGTTCAAGTTACTTCTCTTTCCTTCCTGAAAGCTTTTCTGCCCTAGGCTGAGCCACTGTGAGTTTCTATTGAAGAACTTACACCTCAATATCGTAACTCTTGGGTTTTTTATTTAAATCCCCCCTTCCAGATGTTTAATGCATAGAAGGCAAGGAATACATCCTGTTCATCTCCAGCTTGGTTATCTTGTATCCCCAACATCTGCCCTATGGAAAACATGCCATGGATGTTCAATGAATAAAAATAATGGTTAGGAGAAATAGTCGATCAGTATGGTATGTAAAATTGGAGTAGAAACCTATAGACTAAAGTATCAAAATTTTGTTAGGAATTAAAACTAGGAACTTTCCAGGGTTATAAGACATACCTCCTGAGGAGAACAAGGACCAGCATAACTGAGACAAATGCCAGGAATTCTCAACTCATTCTCCTGGGCAAGGCTCAGTTAGTATATCTAGTTCCCAAGGATAGTCTGGGGTTATAAGTTGGATATTGTGTGTGGCAACTTCCTGTATTAAAGGTTGTAGTACAGAGAGGCTCTTCTCACCCTGTATCAGTGAATACATAGCACTTAAGGAAGGGGTGCCAGCAGAAGCTCAGATCTAATGATTCCTCCATGCACTGATTTAAACACTGTGTATTTCCTAGACTCCTAAAAATTCTCTCTTGTTATCTTTATATCCATTCTACAGGTGTAGATCTTCAGGCTTGGGCTCACATGTTAAGTGACTGCCCAAAGTGAGATGGACATTTCTTTTGTTCACTCATTATTCATTAATATATTTTTTTGATTGAGTGTCCATTACACACCATGATCTTGAGAACACAAAAATGCGTCAGAGCAAGTAAAGCCACAGATACTACAACTCCCAAGGTCTTGGTGGCTTCAGGGTCAATGCCAAGGTCTCTAGCACCTTGGCCCCCACAGCTCTACCATCTCCTGGGAAAGTAGCTGGGCAGAATTATAGGTTCCTGCCACCTAAGAAGCCCCACGGTGCCCTCTCCAGCCTCCAGGAGCATGCCTTTCCAGGTTTGGCTACTTGGCCTCACCTGTCCAAGCCTCATGGCTATTCCTAGAACCATCCAAACTTTTATCCCTAAGTGACTTTGGGAAATAAGAGTCTCAGCTTCATGCTGGGGAAAAGGATGTTCCAGATCTCTCAGATAATCCCTCCACATACTGGTAAAGGGGGCAGAAAGTATCTCATTTTTCTTCTATTTTTTTCTGATTTTTGTCTTATTTCCATGAGTCTATAGGAAAAAAAACAAACTTATCTACTGTAAAGCAGTGGGACACAGCCCCATGTTGACATAAAAATCATGGGAGCACTTTTAAGAATATACTGATGCTTGGGTTGGCTTTGTAGCTCAATGGTAGAGCGCTTGTTAACATAAAAATCACATGTGTGAGGCACTAGGTTCATCTCAGCACCGCATATAAATAAAATAAAGGTCCACTGACAACTAAAAAAATAAAATTAAAAAAAATAATATACTAGTGCCTGAGCCCTAGCCCAGTCCAAGCAAATGGGAATCTCTGGGGACAGGTGCTGTGTTCAGGTATTTAAGAGCTCCCTAGATGACTGACACAGTGGAGAGAGGGGACTTCCCAATAGACCCAGTTCAGTAGTTCCAGTGGGAGAAGTGAGAGAAGGCTAACAGATATTCTGATACAGGTAAGGATCACAGGGGAAAACAAGTGAAATCTGGGTGTAATAAAAAAAAGTAGTAGGGGAAAGATCCGGCATTAGGTCTTCATTTTCCTTTCATCAAGGCTCCAAAGCCACCACTAACCCCAGACATGCCAATCACCAAAGGCTATCAGTTGCCTCTCTCTTATTAGGTAATTCCCTCTAAAACAGAACCCAATTCATTTTTCTCTTCTTCTCAAAGCCTTTATAATACTTCTCCATGGAATACATGAGGATATCCAGACTAGACAGGGAGACGATCTGGCTGTTTTAAGTGAATCAACAAGAATTAATACCTCACAGATGCCTCTGGAACTAGGAAATCATAAACTTACAATGGACTGGAGGTTTAAAACAGAAGCCTTGCTGTATTAATCAGGGTTCTTTAGAACAACAGAACCAGTATGAGATAATACACACACACATAAACTGTCTTATGTAGTTATGGAAGCCAAGAAGTCCCACAATATGCCATCTGCAAACTACAGAACCAGGAAGGCTGATGATGTAACTCCTGGAGTCTGAAGTCCCAAGAACCAAAAGCTCTAATAGCCAAGGTCAAGAGAAGACAAATGACCCAGCTCAGGAACAGAGGGAAAGAGAATGTGCCTTCTTGTTCTATCTGTGCCCCTAGCAGATTGGATGATGACCTCTCACATTGGTGAGGATAGATTATCTTACTGAGACTAGTGATTCAAGTGCTAATTTCTTCTAGAAGCACCACCACAGAAATAATGTTTTCTCAGTTATCTGGGCATCCCTAAACCCAGTCAAGTTACACATAAGAATCAACCATCACACTAGCCAACCAACTACCAAGTATTTATTGAGTGTTTTCAAAGTACCTGGCTCCACCTATGCCAAGAAACTTGCTGATTATTCTTTCCCCAATTCATTCCCAAATTGCTGTGCCAAGTGCAAATAACTTTCAGATAAAGCTATTTTGAACGAATAACATTCTTTTTATTCCCCGAAAACAAAATGGAAGAGCTGTATAACTGGGAATACATGAATCTTCAAATGCATCTGCCTGTTGTATAATGGTAGATATTGGAGACTCTAGGTCTCTCCATTCCACCACAAATTACATTTTCTTTGCAGTAGCAGGAGTTAAAATATGTAAACAATGTTACATAGCTAATCTATGTCCACCTTACTTTTTATTTAGCACATTTTTTCCCTTCTACATGGAAATAGAGCAAGAAATTTTAGTCTTTTTTCCAAAATGTGGGAAAGTGGATGGGTGGTACTACATCATGTTAAACAATGTGTAAGTAAATATGTTCCAAGAAAATTTATGAAATCATAGTTATCTATAGGTACCTATCCATATGTTTAACACACACAAAATGCTAGTCATCATGCATTTTTTTTTAAAGGTACATGGAATTGTGAACCTTTCTCTTTATAATTTTAGATTATAAATCCCTGAATCAGTTTGGAACTGAGCATCAACATCTACTCCTTTTAAATAAAGCTGATCAAAGGTAAAGAACAGTCCTTACTTTTTCATAGCTGCAAGTAATTGGCACTCTGATGAGTTCTGATTTAAGATTGGCCCACCAGAAAAAATATACGGACAAACCCCACCAGAAACAGCTGAAAGCAAAATTCATCTCTACCAGCAAACCCCCAAAAGGTGCTCATGACCTCATTTGCATGCTCTGTCCCTACCATGTTCTTTTGTGCAAATATACCTCTAAACCAATTCAGGGGATGGAATAAATGGAGTTTGTAGAATCAGTGTTTGGAAGTGAAATGCCTCAGTAGTCACTGAATTCAAACCTCCCAGGAGTTCAAAATTTTAAAATGTTCTGTGAGAGGAGAAATTCATATGCAAAGCACCAAAAGAAAACATGTAAAAAGTCAACAGAAAGATACACTATCTTGCACACTTCCTTTCTGATAAAAAACTTCTGTCATATCCTTTCCTGCTCTGCCTACAAGCAATCTGTGTCCATTAACTAGTTAATCCTCTTAGCATTCTGCAAGATCAATTCTTTAGGCTTTATTATAATTATTTAGCCTGAAAAATTCCAAGCAGAAAGGAAATTCATTATTCACCCTCTGGTATGGGAGGTTTGATATATGGAAGATGGTAGCAATGTGTTATCCACTGAGATCAGAAAGAGACAGAATAGTCCTAAAAATAGAGCAAAAAAAGATTGAAATGAGATATGAGAGGATTTACTGAAAGTGAGGGTTAAACATTCTTATAAATTATCAAGATTGGATCACAGTTATTTACACACAATACAGAACTCTCTCTGATGGTTAAAGTGTGTATGATTGGTATTCTGTAAAAATAGACTGTATGGAAACAGCAATTAAAAATGGTTCTATTTGGTCAACTTACCCAACTTTTTAAAAAAATATTTTAATTAGATATATATGATAGCAGACTGTACATACTGGCAGCATAACTTTTCATTTCTCTGATTGTACACGGTGTAGCATTGTACCATATGTACAGTCATACATGTACCTAGGATAATGATGTCCATCACATTCCACCATCTCTCTTACCAGCATCCCCCCTTCCTTCACTTCCCTCCACCTTGCCAAATCAAAGTTCCTCCATTTTTCCAATGCCCTGTCCCCCCATTATGGATCAGCATCCACTTATCAGAACATTTGGCCTTTGGTTTTGGGGGGATTGGCTTACTTCGCTTATCATGATAATTTCCAACTCCATCCATTTACCTGCAAATGTCATAATATTCTCTTTTAATGCTCAGCAATATTCCTTTGTGTATCTATACCACAGTTTCTTTATCCATTCATCTATTGAAGGGCATCTAGGTTGCTTCCACAGTTTAGCTATTGTAAATTGAGCTGCTATAAACATTGATGTGGCTGTGTTACTATAGTATGCTGATTTTAAATCCTTTGGTTATAGACCAAGGAACGGGATAGCTGGGTCAAGTGGTGGTTCCATTCCAAGTTTTCTAAGGAATCTCTCTATACTGCTTTCCAAAATGATTGCACCAATTTGCAATCCCACCAGCAATGCACAAGTCCCCACATCCTTACCAACAAACTTCTAGAATTAATAGATGAATTCAGCAAAGTAACAGGATATAAAACCAATACCTATAAATCAAGTGCATTTCTATACATCAGTGATGAATCCTCTATAAAAGAAATTAGGAAAACTACCCTGTTCACAATAGCCTCAAAAACAAAAACAACAACAACAGCAACAACAACAACAAAAAACCAACCACATTGGGAATCAACTTAAAAGAAATGAAAGACCTCTAGAATAAAAACTACAGAACATTAAAGAAGTTGAAGAATATCTTCTAAAGATGGAAAGCTCTCCCATGCTCTTGCATAGGCAAAATTAATATTGTCAAAATGATCATTATATCCAAAGCACTATACCAATTGAATGTGGTTTCAATTAAAATTCCAACATCATTACTTATAAAAATAGAAAAAGCAATCATGAAATTCATTTGGGAAAATAAGAGACCCAAAATAGCCAAAACACTCCTTAGCAAGAAGAGTAAGCAGGAGGCATCACTATACCAGACCTTAAACTTTACTACAAAGCTACAGTAACAAAAACGGCATGGTATTGACACCAAAACAGACTCATAGACCAATGATACAGAATAAAAGACACAGAGACAAACCCACATAAATACAGTTATCTTATACTAGACAAAGGAGCCAAAAACATACCTTAGATAAAAGGTAGCCTCTTCAACAAATGGTGCTGGGAGAACTGGAAATCCATATGGAACAAAATGAAACTAAACCCCCGTCTCTCACCATGCACAAAACTCAACTCAAGGTGGATGTAGAACCTAGGAATTAGACCAGAGACCCTGCACCTAATAGAGAAAAAAGTAGGTCCAAATCTTCATCACATGGGATTAGGCCCCGACTTCCTTAACAAGACTCCTAAACATAAGAAATAAGATCAAGAATTAATAAAGGGATGGATTCAAATTAAAAAGTTTCTTCTCAGCAAAAGAATCAATGGGAGCAAATTTTTGCCACACACACGTCAGAGCACTAATCTCCAGGATATATAAAAAGAACTTAAAAAACTTAACACCAAACAACAACAACAAAACAGCAATCAACCCAATGAATAAATGGGTTAAGGAGCTGAACAGACACTTCTCAGAAGATATACAATCAATCAACAAATACATGAAAAAAAAATGTTCAACATCTTTAGTAATTAGATAAATGCAAATCAAAACTACTCTAAGATTCCATTTCTTGCCAGAATGGCAGCTATAAAGAATACAAACAACAAATTTACCCAATTTTAGTATTATTACTCATGCACTAAAAAATTTGAGGTCCATGAATGCATAAATTATGTATAAGGTTCCCTTCACTGTTTTTAGCAGGGAGTTATGTACAAATAAATAAGTGAGTTTTGATAATGTACTATGGTTACATAAAATGTTAAATTGGTAGAAACTGGATAATGAACACATGGGGAATATCTACATTAATATGCAAATTTTTAGTCCAAAATTATTTCCAAATAAAAACCTGAAGTAAAGCTTCAAAAAAAAAAATACTTATCCTGTTCGTTGTTTATAAAGATAGACATTTTTGCCTAATACTTTTGTTTAGGACCAATATCAAGAGACTCCATCTCTTGTAACAATGTGACAAAGCACATGGATGACCACGTACAATATTATCTCTGTTATCTGTTCCTGCAGATAATTACTTTTACTTTATGAGTAACCTTCCATTTGTCTTACCCAAGGGGACAGTTTCTGACCTTGCTTTATTTGACTTCTGTATGTGGCAGCAACACACACTGAACTCTTCCTTCTTTTGGAAACCTTTTTTTTGGACCTTCTAAGGCAATGTCCTGTTCTCCCAATTAGCTTCCCCTCCTCTCCCTTGTCATACAGCCTCTTGCACCTTCACAACTGGGGTTCCTCCGTCCTGGCTCTGTCCTCAGCCTCTATTCTTCTCAAACTCTTCACCAAGTGACTGGTCCACATCACTGGTTTTAATGCAGACTTATTTATAACTCCTAAATCTTATCTGGGATTCAGTTCCCTATTGTTAAGATAAAGGATGTTGATCCTCTCCATTTGGATGCCCCCGACTCACTGCAAGTAAATTAATCCAGAATTCCTGCTTTTTTCTTTTCTAGAATTATTCCATATGCATTTCCTATATTGTGACAGCTATCATCATTCTCCTCATATTGGTGGAGAAATCTGAAGTTGTCCCCAGCTCCTCTTTTACATATCTAATTAGAATTTCCTTAACTTCTCCTAGTCCCACCACTGCCTCAGAATTACTGTACTATCTTCCTCAAAGAGCCCAGCCTTATATTCCTCTCTTCTCAATCAGTCCTCCATGGTTATGATCATGAGATATCTGAGAAGACAAATCTGAGCACCTCACTCTATTGCATAAGACGTTTCCATGGTTTCTCCATAACTTTCAGACTTTGTGGATGAAGTCCAAGTTTTCCCTTCTGGTTCCTACCCTCTTTTCCATAGCCTCAATTCCTACCCCCTTCCCCACCCAAATGCTAAATTTCAGTAACTGCAGAAGTGCCATGCTCTCTCTCATCTTTGAGTCTTTGCACATGAAATTCCTTTGGCCTAAATGCTTGTTCTATCACACTTCTTATTTTCTAACACTTGCCACATACATTATCTAATCCACCACTGTGCTTCCATAGTACTCCAATGCATACCTCTCTATGTAAGTCAGCTTTCCACTACTATAACAAAATACCTAATATTCAACTTGAAGAAAGATTTATTTGGGTTCACGGTTTCAGAGATTTTAGTCCATTCTCAGTAGGCACCATTGTTTGGGGTCTGTAGCGAGGTAGTACATCATGGTAGGAGTGTCAGAAGAAACTGCTCACCTCATGGTAGCCAGAAAGCAATGAAAGAAATGGAGAGGGACCAGGGTCCTAATATTCCCTTTAAGGGCACATCTCTAATGACCCGACTTCCTGTCAATCAATCTCCATCTCTTAATGGTTCCATAAACTCCCAATACCACCATGAGCTGGAGACCAAGCCTTTAATACACGGGCCTTCAGAGACTACTCATAGAAACCAAGGACTCAGGCCCTGCATTTGTTACCTTGTACCTTAACTACCATTTTACCTATCTGCCTCCATTCTCCTGGTTATAAAATCCTTGAAGATACAAACTATGCCTGATTCATCTTTGTGTGTAGGACAAGACTGGGCATACAGGACATGACCAGTAAATGCATAACAACTAGATGATTGAGCTTAGCTGGGCCAGAGTTTCAAGTTTAAACTTGGTGTGTTATAGCAAAGTAGTCAGAAGCTAATTTCTTTCTTTTTCTTTCTTTCTTTTTTGTTTTTTGTTTGTTTGTTTTGTTTTAGTCTAGGCCATTGGAGAGAAAAGATAGAAAGAAAGAAAAGTCCAATGTTACTGTTATGGGTTGGATGTGAGGTGTCCTCCAAAAGCTCACGTGTGAGACATTGCAAGAAGGTTCAGAGGAGAAATAATTAGGTTATAAGAGTCTTAACCCAATGATATAATCCCCTGATAGGGATTAACTAAGTGGTAACTGAAGTGGTAGGATGTAGGTGGAGGGGGTAGAAATGGGGGCCCGGCTTTGAGTATATATTTTTATCTGGGGAGTAGAGTCTCTCCCTCTCTCTGCTTCCTGATCACCATAATGTGAGCTGCTGCCCTCAGCCACACACTGCTGCCATGATGTTCAGCTTCACCTCAAACCCTGAGGATCGGAGCTGGCCTTTTATGGTTGGAGACTTCTGAAACCATGAGCCCCTGAATAAACTTTTCCTCTTTTAAAATTGTTCTGGTCAGGTCCTTTAGTCACAGCAGCAAGAAAGCTGACTAAAACAGTTACCAATTCCAAGGACCCAATGAAAAGACAAATGTATGTTTGATTAACTGTTCTTCACCAACTGAGTCAAAGGTTAATCGTATTTTTATGCAGTCTGAGTTCCTTTGTTTATAAATTAAGTGTTTTCCCCTCTGAAGCCAATACTTCTTTTAGAAAGAATATCTTCATTTCTTTTTCTTTGGACAGAAAAATCATGAACTAAAGCCTGTGTGTTGATCGTTGCAGAATCACAAAGGCAATGCAGTGCTACCTGCTCATTCTCCAAGCACAATCAGATTTGTGGTATAGCAAGCATATAGTCAAGATCTACATACAGATATGCTTTTTTTTTTTTTAAAGGGAGACTAAATTGCCACTATTTATACTACACCAGTTGGCCCTTTTTGCATTAAATCTACAGAATTGTCACAGCTATACTTTATATTTCTGCTTTTTTATAGACAAGCAGTATGTAGGACTTTCTCACCCAGGCAGTCATTGAAACAGATGTCTCTTTCCGCCATAAGAAATGATAGACATTTTATGAACAGATTGTTCCAGAATAGGACTACAGTCATGTATTGCTTAACAATAGGGATATATTCCGAGAAATGCATTGTCAAAAAATTTCACTGTGCAAACATCGTAAAGTATATTTAAAGAAACCTAGAGTCTACTATATACCTTGGCTATCTGGTATAGCCTATTGCCTACAGGCTATAAACTTAAACAGCATGTGACTATATTAAATATTGCATGAAATTGTAACACTGGCACTTATGTATCTAAACATACATGAGTGCAGAAAAAAATTGTATAACATCTGTTTCAATGATTGCCTGGGAAGTCCCATAGATTTATTGTCCATAAAAATGTAGAAATATAAAATAAGACATGACAGTTCTATAATTTTAACACAAAAAGAACAACTATGTAGTATAAAAATGCTATACCTTGAAGTATATGTTTCAAGACTAGAAGTTGCTGTGGGCGAGTGAGTAGATGTGAAAGCCTGGGACATTTCTGTCTGTCCTGTATACTATAAACACTTCACTCAAGCTACACTGAATTCATAAAAATGTTTCTTTGGTAAGTTTAGTTTACAGTAACTTTTTAAATTTAAAAATTTTCAAAACTTTTTTACTCTTTTATAATAGCACTTGACTTAAAACACAAACACATTATATAGATAAAAAAATATTTTCTTTCTTTATGTCCTTACTGAATAAGTTTCTTCCCCTGCACTCACCCCCAATACTGGAAATTGAATCGAGGGCCTTGTGTATGCTAGGCAAATGTTCAACTACTGAGTTACAACCTCCAGCCCACTACTTCTTATTGTTGTTGTTGTTGTTTTAAGTAAAAAAAAAAAATTAAAAAACTAAAGACACATTAGTTGAGGCCTACAGAGATCAGGATCATCAACATTACTCTCTTTACCCCCACCCTCTTGTCAATTCTACAGGGGCAACAAGATGTATGGAGTTGCCATCTCCTGGGATAATAATGCCTTCTTTTGGAGTCCCCCTGAATGACCTGCTGGAGGCTGTTTACAATTAACTTATAATATTATATGCATATATACTCTAAAATGATGAAAAATATAATAAATATGCAACCCAGGAGAGTTGTTTATTCTCAAGTAATATGCACTGCACATAATTGCATGTGCTACACTTCCCTATGACTGTCTGTGCAGTAGGTACACACCAGCATCACAAGTACATGAGTGTTATGTGACAACACAGATGGTTATCACATCACAAGGCATTAGGGAATTTTCAGCTCCATTATCATCTTACGGTTTCACTGGTAGACCCCCTTGAGGTATTCAACAGGAGGAACCAAGATGCTACTGTCTTTGTTTAAATCCAAATGACCTAAATTACTCTTCAGAGATTATTAATCCAAAGCAACAGCTTGCTTTAGGAAGTTAGAAATGAGACATTTCTCCTTTAACTTCCATCTTGCAATGAACTGCCAGCTCTCTGGGTGACCACCAGACTGAACCCCAAAATAGGAAATATTCCCTTTCTGCCCCCACTCATACCATAACCAAGTTTACTAAAAATATCAAAGAATGGGAAGGATCCCACTTTGTATACCATTTCTAATTTTGAGCAAGGCAAATAAGCACAGCCGGCTGGCAAAGTCTTCTTCCAATATCAAATTCTGTTTAGTTACTGGAGCACAGAGACCCTTTCCTGTCCTTCAATCAGACTCCCAATACCTCAGTTTCATTAAGTCAGCAATGGTGATTTAACAGAAAAAGCACCAGGATGAAATTCCAGAGACCCCATTTTGCCTACCAATTAGATTACTCTGACTGCTTGGTTTTGGGCAAGGCCCTTACTTCAACAAGCCTTATTTACAAACCGAAGATAATAACATGCAAGTCAAAGACTCTTTTGAGAAGTTACATAATCATACATGCAGATACATTCACTAAACTATAAAGTGCAATGGGATCATTAACAAATATTAACCCAAATTCTTATCCTTTATTTTTTAGTCTCACAATATGGCTTGGGGACCTCATCTTCTTTCCTATGTAACCCCCAGGGTTCTCTGGAATTGACCTTTGGTCTCTAGATTTTCTAGCCGTTCTTCCATTCTGCCAATTTGTGACAGGATGCTGCAAGTACCATAAATGTACCCCTAACTCTGGTGTTAATACAGACAGAACTACACAGGCAATACAGTGTATTGTTGGGAATCAATCAGGAAAATGGAAACTGTTACTACTTGGAAAGCTTG